>NW_027141577.1:0-167370 GCF_036365525.1 Heterodontus francisci
TCCCCACTCCCCGTCCCCACTCAATGTAGCAACTCCCGGTCCCCACTGCTCGTCCCCACTGCTCGTCCCCACTCACCGTCCCCACTCACCGCCCCACTCACCGTCCATACTCACCGTCGCCACTCACGGTCCCCACACTCCGTCCCCTCTCATGGTCCCCACTAACCGTCCGACTCCCTTCCCCGCTCCCCGTCCCGCTCACCGTCCCCGCTCCCCGTCCCCTCTCCCCGTCCCCTCTCACCGTCCCCGCTCCCGGTCCCTCTCCCCGTCCCCTCTCCCGGTCCCTTCTCCCGGTGCCCTCTCCCGGTCCCCCACTCCCCATCCCCATTCCCCGTCCCCCACTCCCCGTACCCACACCCCGCCCCCTCTCCCCGCCCCCACTCCCCGTCCCCTCTCACCGTCCCCCTCTCCCCGTCCCCTCTCCCCGTCCCCTCTCCCCGTCCCCTCTCCCGGTCCCCTCTCCCCGTCCCCTCTCCCGGTCCCTTCTCCCGGTGCCCTCTCCCGGTCCCCACTCCCTGTCCCCACTCCCCGTCCCCACTCCCCGTCCCCACTCCCCGTCCCCACTCCCCGCCCCCTCTCCCCGCCCCCCTCTCCCCGCCCCCTCTCCCCGTCCTCACTCCCCGTCCCCTCTCACGTCCCCATCTCCCCGTCCCCTCTCCCCCGTCCCCTCTCCCTGTCCCCTCTCACAGTCCACACTCCCCCGTCCCCTCTCACCGTCCCCTCTCACCGTCCCCTCTGCCCGTCACCGCTCCCCGTCCCCGCTCCCCACTCCCCACTCCCCGTCCCCACACCCCGTCCCCACTCCCCGTCCCCACTCCCCGTCCCCACTCACTGGAACCACCCCCCGTCCCCACTCTCCGTCCCCACTCTCCGTCCCCACTCTCGGTCCCCTCTCACCGTCCCACTCCCCCGTCCCGCACTCCCCGTAGCTACTCACCGTCCGTCCCCACTCTCCGACCCCACTCTCCGACCCCACTCACCGTAGCCACTCACCGTAGCCACTCACCGTCCCCTCTCCCCGTCCCCACTCCCCGTCCCCACTCCCCGTCCCCTCTCCCCGTCCCCACTCACCGTCCCCACTACCCGTCCCCTCTCCCCGTCCCCACTCCCCGTCCCCAAACCCCCGTCCCCAATCCCCGTCCCCTCTCACCGTCCCCTCTCCCCGTCCCCTCTCACTGTCCCCAATCCCCGTCCCCTCTCCCCGTCCCCTCTCCCCATCCCCTCTACCCTTCCCCGCTCCCCGTCCCCGCTCACCGTCCCCACTCCCCACTACCCACTCCCCGTCCCCGCTCCCCGTCCCCGCTCCCCGTCCCCGCTCCCCGTCCCCGCTCCCCGTCCCCACTCCCCGTCCCCGCTCCACACTCACCCTCCCCACTTACCGTCCCCACTCCCCACTCCCCACTCACCGTCCCCACTCCCCGTCCCCACTCCCCGTCCCCACTCAATGTAGCCACTCCCGGTCCCCACTGCTCGTCCCCACTGCTCGTCCCCACTGCTCGTCCCCACTGCTCGTCCCCACTCACCGTCCCCACTCACCGTTGCCACTCACCGTCCCCCACACTCCGTCCCCTCTCATGGTCCCCACTCCCCGTCCCCACTCCCCGTCACAACTCCCCGTCCCCACTCACCGTCCCCGCTCACCGTCCCCCGCTCACCGTCCCCGCTCACCCTCCCCGCTCCCCTTCCCCGCTCCCCGTCCTCACTCCCCGTCCCCACTCCCCACTCCCGGTCCCCTCTCCCGGTCCCCACTCCCGGTCCCCACTCCCGGTCCCCACTCCCCGTCCCCACTCCCCGTCCCCACTCCCCGTCCCCACTCCCCGTCCCCACTCCCCGCCCCCTCTCCCCGTCCCCACTCCCCGTCCCCTCTCCCCGTCCCCTCTCCCCGTCCCCTCTCCCCGTCCCCTCTCACAGTCCCCACTCCCCGTCCCCTCTCACGGTGCCCTCTCCCCGTCCCCGCTCCCCGTCCCCGCTCCCCACTCCCTGTCCCCACTCCCCGTCCCCACTCCCCGTAGCTACTCACCGTCCGTCCCCACTCACCGTCCCGTCCCCACTCACCGTCCGTCCCCACTCCCCGTCCCCACTCACCGTCCCCACTCACCGTCCGTCCCCACTCACCGTCCCCACTCACCGTCCCCACTCACCGTCCGCACACTCCGTCCCCTCTCATGGTCCCCACTCCCCGTCCCCATTCCCCGTCACCACTCCCCATCCACATTCACCGTCCCCGCTCACCGTCCCCGCTCCCCGTCCCCACACCCCGTCCCCTCTCACCGTCCCCCGCTCTCCGTCCCCGGTCCCGTCCCCGCACCCCGTCCCCGCTCCCCGTCCCCACTCCCCGTCCCCATTCCCCGTCCCCACTCTCCGTCCCCAGTCACCGTCCCCACTCTCGGTCCCCACTCTAGGTCCCCACTCTTGGTCCCCACTCACCGTCCCCACTCCCCGTCCCCACTCCCCGTCCCCACCCACCGTCCCCTCTATCCCCGTCCCCACTCCCCGTCCCCTCTGCCCGTCCACTCTCCCCGTCCATCTCCCCGTCCCCTCTCACAGTCCCCACTCCCCGTCCCCTCTCACCGTGCCCTCTCCCCGTCCCCGCTACCCGTCCCCGCTCCCCACTCCCCACTCCCCACTCCCCACTCCCCGTCCCCACTCCCCGTCCCCACTCCCCGTCCCCACTCCCCGTCCCCAAACCCCGTCCCCACTCCCCGTCCCCACTCCCCGTCCCCAATCCAGTCCCCACTCCCCGTCCCCACTCTCCGTCCCCACTCACTGGAACCACCACCATCCCCACTCCCCGTCCCCACTCTCGGTCCCCTCTCACCGTCCCCACTCCCCATCCCCACTCCCCGTCCCCACTCCCCGTAGCTACTCACCGTCCCCACTCACCGTCCCCACTCACCGTCCCCACTCACCGTCCCCACACTCCGTCCCCTCTCATGGTCCCCTCTCCCCGTCCCCACTCCCCGTCCCCACTCCCCGTCACCACTCTCCGTCCCCACTCACTGGAACCACCACCGTCCCCACTCCCCGTCCCCACTCTCGGTCCCCTCTCACCGTCCCCACTCCCCATCCCCACTCCCCGTCCCCACTCCCCGTCCCCACTCCCCGTAGCTACTCACCATCCCCACTCACCGTCCCCGCTCCCCGTCCCCGCTCACCGTCCGTGCTCCCCGTCCCCGCTCCCCGTCCCCGCTCCCCGTCCCCACTCCCCGTCCCCTCTCCACGTCCCCTCTCACCGTCCGTGCTCCCCGTACCCGCTCCCCCGTTCCCGCTCCCCGTCCCCGCTCCCCGTCCCCACTCCCCGTCCCCACTCCCCGTAGCTACTCACCGTCCCCACTCACCGTCCCCGCTCACCGTCCCCGCTCACCGTCCGTGCTCCCCGTCCCCGCTCCCCGTCCCTGCTCCCCGTCCCCACTCCCCGTCCCCTCTCCACGTCCCCTCTCACCGTCCCACTCCCCGTCCCCTCTCCACGTCCCCTCTCACCGTCCCCACTCCCCGTCCCCTCTCCCACGTCCCCCTCTCACCGTCCCCGCTCCCCGGTCCCCGCTCCCGGTCCCTGCTCCCCGTCCCCACTCCCCGTCCCCACTCTCCGTCCCCAGTCACCGTCCCCACTAACCGTCCCCACTCTCGGTCCCCACTCTCGGTCCCCTCTCCCCGTCCCCACTCCCCGTCCACACTCCCCGTAGCTAATCACCGTCCGTCCCCACTCTCAGACCCCACTCACCGTAGCCACTCACCGTCCCCTGTCTCCGTCCCCACTCACCGTCCCCTCTCACCGTCCCCTCTCACCGTCCCCTCTCTCGGTCCCCTCTCCCCGTCCCCACTCCCCGTCCTCACTCCCCGTCCCCACTCCCCGTAGCTACTTACCGTCCCCGCTCACCGTCCCCGCTCACCGTCCCCACTCCCCGTCCCCTCTCCCGGTCCCCTCTCCCCATCCCCACTCACCGTCCCCACTACCCGTCCCCACTCCCCGTCCCCACTCCCCGTCCCCCTCTCCCCGTCCCCTCTCCCCGTCCCCACTACCCCGTCCCCACTCCCCGTCCCCACTCCCCGTCCCCTCTCCCCGTCCCCACTCCCCGTCCCCTCTCACCGTCCCCACTCCCGGTCCCCACTCCCGGTCCTCTCTCCCCGTCCCCACTCCCCGTCCCCACTCCCCGTCCCCACTCCCCGTCCTCACTCCCCGTCCCCACTCCCCGTCCCCACTCTCGGTCCCCTCTCACCGTCCCCTCTCCCCGTCCCCTCTCCCCGTCCCCACTCCCCATCCCCACTCCCCGTCCTCACTCCCCATCCCCTCTCCCCGTCCCCACTCCCCGTCCCCACTCCCCGTCCCCACTCCCCGTCCCCTCTCCCCGTCCCCACTCCCCGTCCCCACTCCCCGTCCCCTCTCCCGTCCCCACTCCCCGTCCACTCTCCCCGTCCCCACTCCCCGTCCTCACTCCCGTCCCCACTCCCCGTCCCCTCTCCCCTTTCCCACTCCCCGTCCCCTCTCACCGTCCCCTCTCACCGTCCCCTCTCACCGTCCCCACTCCCCGTCCCCTCTCACAGTCCCCTCTCCCCATCCCCTCTCCCGTCCCCTCTCCCCGTCCCCACTCCCCGTCCCCTCTCACCGTCCCCTCTCACCATCCCCTCTCCCCGTCCCCGCTCCCCGTCCCCGCTCCCCGTCCCCGCTCACCGTCCCCGCTCACCGTCCCCACTCCCCACTACCCACTCCCCGTCCCCACTCCCCGTCCCCACTCCCCCGTCCCCACTCCCCGTCCCCACTCCCCGTCCCCACTCAATGAAGCCACTCCCGGTCCCCACTGCTCGTCCCCACTGCTCGTCCCCACTGCTCGTCCCCACTCCCCGTCCCCACTCACCGTCCCACTCACCGTCCCCACTCCCCGTCCCCTCTCCCGGTCCCCTCTCCCGGTCCCCTCTCCCAGTCCCCCCTCACCGTCCCCACTCACCGTCCCCACAACCCGTCCCCACTCCCCGTCCCCTCTCCCCGTCCCCACTCCCCGTCCCCACTCCCCGTCCCCACTCCCCGTCCCCTCTCCCCGTCCCCTCTCCCCGTCCCCACTCCCCGTCCCCTCACACTGTCCCCACTCCCGGTCCCCTCTCCCCGTCCCCACTCCCGTCCCCACTCCCCGTCCCCACTCCCCGTCCCCACTCCCCGTCCCCTCTCACCGTCCCCGCTCCCGGTCCCCGCTCCCCGTCCCCGCTCCCGGTCCCCGCTCCCCGTCCCCGCTCCCCGTCCCCATTCCCCGTCCCCACTCCGCGTCCCCTCTCATCGTCCCCTCTCCCCGTCCCCACTACCCGCCCCCTCTCCCCGCCCCCTCTCCCCGCCCCCTCTCCCCGCCCCCTCTCTTCGTCCCCACTCCCCGTCCCCTCTCACCGTCCCCCTCTCCCCGTCCCCTCTCCCCGTCCCCTCTCCCCGTCCCCTCTCCCCGTCCCCACTCCCCGTCCCCTCTCACGGTCCCCGCTCCCCTTCCCCGCTCTCGGTCCCCGCTCCCCGTCCCCGCTCCCCGTCCCCATTCCGCGTCCCCTCCCACCGTCCCGTCTCCCCGTCCCCTCTCCCCGTCCCCTCTCCCCGTCCCCTCTCCCGGTCCCCACTCCCGGTCCCCACTCCCCGTCCCCTCTCACCGTCCCCGCTCCCGGTCCCCGCTCCCCGTCCCCGCTCCCGGTCCCCGCTCCCCGTCCCCGCTCCCCGTCCCCATTCCCCGTCCCCACTCCGCGTCCCCTCTCACCGTCCCCTCTCCCCGTCCCCACTACCCGCCCCCTCTCCCCGCCCCCTCTCCCCGTCCCCACTCCCCGTCCCCTCTCACCGTCCCCTCTCACCGTCCCCTCTCCCCGTCCCCTCTCCCCGTCCCCTCTCCCCGTCCCCTCTTCCCCGTCCCCTCTCACAGTCCCCTCTCACAGTCCACACTCACCGTCCCCGCTCCCCGTCCCCGCTCCCCACTCCCCGTCCCCACTCCCCGTCCCCACACCCCGTCCCCACACCCCGTCCCCACTCCCCATCCCCACTCCCCGTCCCCACTCACTGGAACCACCCCCCGTCCCCACTCTCCGTCCCCACTCTCCGTCCCCACTCTCGGTCCCCTCTCACGGTCCCCACTCCCCGTCTCCACTCCCCGTCCCCACTCACTGGAACCACCCCCCCGTCCCCACTCTCCGTCCCCACTCTCGGTCCCCACTCTCATTCCCCTCTCACCGTCCCCACTCCCCGTCCCCACTCCCCGTCCCCACTCCCCGTAGCTACTGACCATCCGTCCCCACTCTCCGACCCCACTCTCCGACCCCACTCACAGTAGCCACTCACCGTAGCCACTCACCGTCCCCTCTCTCCGTCCCCCTCTCTCCGTCCCCTCTCACCGTCCCCTCTCACCGTCCCCCTCTCACCGTTCCCTCTCACCGTCCCCTCTCCCCGTCCCCACTCCCCGTCCCCACTCCCCGTCCCCACTACCCGTCCCCTCTCCCCGTCCCCACTCCCCGTCCCCAATCCCAGTCCCCAATCCCCGTCCCCTCTCACCATCCCCTCTCCCCGTCCCCACTCCCCGTCCCCTCTCCCCGTCCCCTCTCCCCGTCCCCTCTCCCCGTCCCCTCTCCCCGTCCCCTCTACCCGTCCCCGCTCCCCGTTCCCGCTCCCCGTCCACGCTCCCCGTCCCCGCTCACCGTCCCCGCTCACCGTCCCCACTCCCCACTACCCACTCCCTGTCCCCGCTCCCCGTCCCCGCTCCCCGTCCCCGCTCCCCGTCCCCGATCCCCGTCCCCGATCCACACTCACCGTCCCCACTTACCGTCCCCACTCCCCACTCCCCACTCCCCGTCCCCACTCCCCGTCCCCACTCAATGTAGCCACTCCCGGTCCCCACTGCTCGTCCCCACTGCTCGTCCCCACTGCTCGTCCCCACTGCTCATCCCCACTCCCTGTCCCCACTCACCGTCCCCACTCCCCGTCCCCACTCCCCGTCCCCTCTCCCGGTCCCCTCTCCCCGTCCCCACTCACCGTCCCCACTACCCGTCCCCACTCCCCGTCCCCACTCCCCGTCCCCTCTCCCCGTCCCCACTCCCCGTCCCCTCTCACTGTCCCCTCTCCCGGTCCCCTCTCCGGTCCCCACTCCCCGTCCCCACTCCCCGTCCTCACTCCCCGTCCCCACAGCCCGTCCCCCACTCCCCGTCCCCTCTCACCGTCCCCGCTCCCGGTCCCCGCTCCCGTCCCCGCCCCTGGTCCCCGCCCCCGGTCCACGCTCCCCGTCCCCATTCCCCGTCCCCACTCCCCGTACCCACACCCCGCCCCCTCTCCCCGCCCCCACTCCCTGTCCCCTCTCCCCGTCCCCCTCTCCCCGTCCCCTCTCCCCGTCCCCTCTCCCCGTCCCCTCTCCCGGTCCCTCTCCCCGTCCCCTCTCCCGGTCCCTTCTCCCGGTCCCTCTCCCGGTCCCCACTCCCCGTCCCCACTCCCCGTCCCCACTCCCCGTCCCCACTCCCCGCCCCCTCTCCCCGCCACCTCTCCCCGCCCCCACTCCCCCGTCCCCTCTCACCGTCCCCTCTCACCGTCCCCTCTCCCCGTCCCCACTCCCCGTCCCCTCTCCCCGTCCCCACTCCCCGTCCCCTCTCACCGTCCCCTCTCACCGTCCCCGCTCCCCGTCCCCGCTCCCCACTCCCCACTCCCCATCCCCACTCCCCGTCCCCACACCCCGTCCCCACTCCCCGTCCCCACTCCCCGTCCCCACTCACTGGAAACACCCCCCGTCCCCACTCTCCGTCCCCACTCTCCGTCCCCACTCTCCGTCCCCTCTTACCGTCGCCACTCCCCTTCCCCACTCCCCGTCCCCACTCCCCGTAGCTACTCACCGTCCGTCCCCACTCTCCGTCCCCACTCCCCGTCCCCCTCCCCGTCCCCACTCCCCGTAGCTACTCACCGTCCGTCCCCACTCTCCGACCCCACTCTCCGACCCCACTCACCGTAGCCACTCACCGTCCCCTCTCTCCGTCCCCTCTCTCCGTCTCCTCTCACCGTCCCCTCTCACCGTCCCCTCTACCCGTCCCCGCTCCCCGTCCCCGCTCCCCGTCCCCGCTGCCCGTCCCCGCTCACCGTCCCCACTCCCCACTACCCACTCCCCGTCCCCGCTCCCCGTCCCCGCTCACCGTCCCCGCTCCCCGTCCCCGCTCCACACTCACCGTCCCCACTTACCGTCCCCACTCCCCACTCCCCACTCCACTCTCCCCACTCCCCGTCCCCACTCCCCGTCCCCACTCCCCGTCCCCACTCCCCGTCCCCACTCCCCGTCCCCACTCAATGTAGCCACTCCCGGTCCCACTGCTCGTCCCCACTGCTCGTCCCCACTGCTCGTCCCCACTCCCCGTCCCCACTCCCCGTCCCCACTCACCGTCCCCTCTCCCCCGTCACCACTCCCCATCCCCACTCACCGTCCCCACTCCCCGTCCCCTCTCCCCGTCCCCTCTCCCCCGTCCCCACTCACCGTCTCCACTACCCGTCCCCACTCCCCGTCCCCTCTCACCGTCCCCGCTCCCGGTCCCCCGCTCCCCGTCCCCCGCTCCCGGTCCCCGCTCCCAGTCCCCGCTCCCCGTCCCCATTCCCCGTCCCCACTCCCCGTACCCACACCCCACCCCCTCTCCCCGCCCCCACTCCCCGTCCCCTCTCACCGTCCCCTCTCCCCGTCCCCCTCTCCCCGTCCCCACTCCCGGTCCCCACTCCCGGTCCCCTCTCCCGGTCCCCTCTCCCCGTCCCCTCTCCCCGTCCCCTCTCACAGTCCACACTCCCCGTCCCCTCTCACCGTCCCCGCTCCCCGTCCCCGCTCCCCACTTCCCACTCCCCGTCCCCACTCCCCGTCCCCACTCCCCGTCCCCACACCCCGTCCCCACACCCCGTCCCCACTCCCCGTCCCCCACTCCCCGTCCCCACTCACTGGAACCACCCCCCGTCCCCACTCTCCGTCCCCACTCTCCGTCCCCACTCTCCGTCCCCACTCTCCGTCCCCTCTCACCGTCTCCACTCCCCGTCCCCACTCCCCGTCCCCACTCCCCGTCCCCACTCCCCGTCCCCACTCCCCGTAGCTACTCACCGTCCGTCCCCACTCTCCGACACCACTCTCCGACCCCACTCACCGTAGCCACTCACCATAGCCACTCACCGTCCCCTCTCTCCGTCCCCTCTCTCCGTCCCCTCTCACCGTCCCCTCTCACCGTCCCCTCTCACCGTCCCCTCTCACCGTCCCCTCTCACCGTTCCCTCTCCCCGTCCCCACTCCCCGTCCCCTCTCCCCGTCCCCTCTCCCCGTCCCCACTCACCGTCCCCACTACCCGTCCCCTCTCCCCATCCCCACTCCCCGTCCCCAATCCCCGTCCCCAATCCCCGTCCCCTCTCCCCGTCCCCTCTCCCCGTCCCCACTCCCCGTCCCCTCTCCCCGTCCCCTCTCCCCGTCCCCTCTCCCCGTCCCCTCTACCCGTCCCCGCTCCCCGACCCGCACCCCGTCCCCGCTCCCCGTCCCCGCTCCCCGTCCCCGCTCACCGTCCCCGCTCACCGTCCCCGCTCACCGTCCCCACTCCCCACTACTCGCTCCCCGTCCCCGCTCCCCGTCCCCGCTCACCGTCCCCGCTCTCCGTCCCCACTCTCGGTCCCCTCTCACGGTCCCCACTCCCCGTCCCCACTCTCCGTCCCCACTCACTGGAACCACCCCCCGTCCCCACTCTCCGTCCCCACTCTCGGTCCACACTCTCATTCCCCTCTCACCGTCCCAACTCCCCGTCCCCACTCCCCGTCCCCACTCCCCGTAGCTACTGACCATCCGTCCCCACTCTCCGACCCCACTCTCCGACCCCACTCACAGTAGCCACTCACCGTAGCCACTCACCGTCCCCTCTCTCCGTCCCCTCTCTCCGTCCCCTCTCACCGTCCCCTCTCACCGTCCCCTCTCACCGTCCCCTCTCACCGTTCCCTCTCACCGTCCCCTCTCCCCGTCCCCACTCCCCGTCCCCACTCCCCGTCCCCTCTCCCCGTCCCCACTACCCGTCCCCTCTCCCCGTCCCCTCTCCCCGTCCCCACTCCCCATCCCCAATCCCCGTCCCCAATCCCCGTCCCCTCTCACCGTCCCCTCTCCCCGTCCCCTCTCCCCGTCCCCTCTCCCCGTCCCCTCTACCCGTCCCCGCTCCCCGTTCCCGCTCCCCGTCCACGCTCCCCGTCCCCGCTCACCGTCCCCGCTCACCGTCCCCGCTCACCGTCCCCACTCCCCACTACCCACTCCCTGTCCCCGCTCCCCGTCCCCGCTCCCCGTCCCCGCTCCCCGTCCCCGCTCCCCGTCCCCGCTCCACACTCACCGTCCCCACTTACTGTCCCCACTCCCCACTCCCCACTCCCCGCTCCCCGTCCCCACTCCCCGTCCCCACTCAATGTAGCCACTCCCGGTCCCCACTGCTCGTCCCCACTGCTCGTCCCCACTGCTCGTCCCCACTCCCCTGTCCCCACTTACCGTCCCCACTCCCCGTCCCCACTCCCCGTCCCTCTCCCGGTCCCCTCTCCTCGTCCCCACTCACCGTCCCCACTACCCGTCCCCACTCCCCGTCCCCTCTCCCCGTCCCCACTCCCCGTCCCCACTCCCCGTCCCCACTCCCCGTCCCCTCTCCCCGTCCCCACTCCCCGTCCCCTCTCACCGTCCCCACTCCCGGGCCCCTCTCCCGGTCCCCACTCCCCGTCCCCACTCCCCGTCCCCACTCCCCGTCCTCACTCCCCGTCCCCACTCCCCGTCCCCACTCCCCGTCCCCTCTCACCGTCCCTGCTACCGGTCCCCGCTCCCCTTCCCCGCCCCCGGTCCCCGCTCCCGGTCCCCGCTCCCCGTCCCCACACCCCGCCCCCTCTCCCCGCCCCCACCCCCCGTCCCCTCTCCCCGTCCCCTCTCCCCGTCCCCTCTCCCCGTCCCCTCTCCCGGTCCCCTCTCCCCGTCCCCTCTCCCGGTCCCTTCTCCCGGTCCCCTCTCCCGGTCCCCACTCCCCGTCCCCACTCCCCGTCCCCACTCCCCGTCCCCACTCCCCGCCCCCTCTCCCCGCCACCTCTCCCCGCCCCCACTCCCCGTCACCTCTCACCGTCCCCTCTCACCGTCCCCTCTCCCCGTCCCCTCTCCCCGTCCCCTCTCCCCGTCCCCTCTCACAGTCCACACTCCCCGTCCGCTCTCACCGTCCCCTCTCACCGTCCCCGCTCCCCGTCCCCACTACCCGTCCCCTCTCCCCGTCCCTACTCCCCGTCCCCAATCCCCGTCCCCAATCCCCGTCCCCTCTCCCCGTCCCCTCTCCCCGTCCCCCACTCCCCGTCCCCTCTCCCCGTCCCCTCTCCCCGTCCCCTCTCCCCGTCCCCTCTACCCGGTCCCCGCTCCCCGACCCGCACCCCGTCCCCGCTCCCCGTCCCCCGCTCCCCGTCCCCGCTCACCGTCCCCGCTCCCCGTCCCCACTCCCCACTACTCGCTCCCCGTCCCCGCTCCCCGTCCCCGCTCACCGTCCCCGCTCTCCGTCCCCGCTCTCCGTCCCCACTCCCCGTCCCCTCTCACCGTCCCCTCTCCCCGTCCCCTCTCCCCGTCCCCTCTCCCGGTCCCCTCTCCCGGTCCCCTCTCCCCGTCCCCTCTCCCCGTCCCCTCTCACAGTCCACACTCCCCGTCCCCTCTCACCGTCCCCGCTCCCCGTCCCCGCTCCCCACTCCCCACTCCCCGTCCCCACTCCCCGTCCCCCACACCCCGTCCCCACTCCCCGTCCCCACTCCCCGTCCCCACTCACTGGAACCACCCCCCGTCCCCACTCTCCGTCCCCACTCTCCGTCCCCACTCTCCGTCCCCTCTCACCGTCTCCACTCCCCGTCCCCACTCCCCGTCCCCACTCCCCATCCCCACTCCCCGTCCCCACTCCCCGTCCCCACTCCCCGTAGCTACTCACCGTCCGTCCCCACTCTCCGACCCCACTCTCCGACCCCACTCACCGTAGCCACTCACCATAGCCACTCACCGTCCCCTCTCTCCGTCCCCTCTCTCCGTCCCCTCTCACCGTCCCCTCTCACCGTCCCCTCTCACCGTCCCCCTCTCACCGTCCCCTCTCACCGTTCCCTCTCCCCGTCCCCACTCCCCGTCCCCTCTCCCCGTCCCCTCTCCCCCGTCCCCACTCACCGTCCCCACTACCCGTCCCCTCTCCCCGTCCCCACTCCCCGTCCCCAATCCCCGTCCCCAATCCCCGTCCCCTCTCCCCGTCCCCTCTCCCCGTCCCCACTCCCCGTCCCCTCTCCCCGTCCCCTCTCCCCGTCCCCTCTCCCCGTCCCCTCTACCCGTCCCCGCTCCCCGACCCGCACCCCGTCCCCGCTCCCCGTCCCCGCTCCCCGTCCCCGCTCACCGTCCCCGCTCACCGTCCCCACTCCCCACTACTCGCTCCCGTCCCCGCTCCCCGTCCCCGCTCACCGTCCCCGCTCTCCGTCGCCACTCTCGGTCCCCTCTCACGGTCCCCACTCCCCGTCCCCACTCTCCGTCCCCACTCACTGAACCACCCCCCCGTCCCCACTCTCCGTCCCCACTCTCGGTCCACACTCTCCTTCCCCTCTCAGCGTCCCAACTCCCCGTCCCCACTCCCCGTCCCCACTCCCCGTAGCTACTGACCATCCGTCCCCACTCTCCGACCCCACTCTCCGACCCCACTCACCGTAGCCACTCACCGTCCCCCTCTCTCCGTCCCCTCTCACCGTCCCCTCTCACCGTCCCCTCTCACCGTCCCCTCTCACCGTTCCCTCTCACCGTCCCCTCTCCCGTCCCCACTCCCCGTCCCCACTCCCCGTCCCCTCTCCCCGTCCCCACTACCCGTCCCCTCTCCCCGTCCCCTCTCCCCGTCTCCCAGCTCCCCATCCCCAATCCCCGTCCCCAATCCCCGTCCCCCTCTCACCGTCCCCTCTCCCCGTCCCCCTCTCCCCGTCCCCTCTACCCGTCCCCGCTCCCCGTTCCCGCTCCCCGTCCACGCTCCCCGTCCCCGCTCACCGTCCCCGCTCACCGTCCCCCGCTCACCGTCCCCACTCCCCACTACCCACTCCCTGTCCCCGCTCCCCGTCCCCGCTCCCCGTCCCCGCTCCCCGTCCCCGCTCCACACTCACCGTCCCCCACTTACCGTCCCCACTCCCAACTCCCCACTCCCCGTCCCCACTCCCCGTCCCCACTCAATGTAGCCACTCCCGGTCCCCACTGCTCGTCCCCACTCCCCGTCCCCTCTCCCGGTCCCCTCTCCTCGTCCCCACTCACCGTCCCCACTACCCGTCCCCACTCCCCGTCCCCTCTCCCCGTCCCCACTCCCCGTCCCCACTCCCCGTCCCCACTCCCCGTCCCCTCTCCCCGTCCCCACTCCCCGTCCCCTCTCACCGTCCCCACTCCCGGGCCCCTCTCCCCGGTCCCCACTCCCCGTCACCACTCCCCGTCCCCACTCCCCGTCCTCACTCCCCGTCCCCACTCCCCGTCCCCACTCCCCGTCCCCTCTCACCGTCCCTGCTACCGGTCCCCGCTCCCCTTCCCCGCCCCCGGTCCCCGCTCCCGGTCCCCGCTCCCCGTCCCCACACCCCGCCCCCTCTCCCCGCCCCCACCCCCCGTCCCCTCTCCCCGTCCCCTCTCCCCGTCCCCTCTCCCCGTCCCCTCTCCCGGTCCCCTCTCCCCGTCCCCTCTCCCGGTCCCTTCTCCCGGTCCCCTCTCCCGGTCCCCACTCCCCGTCCCCACTCCCTGTCCCCACTCCCCGTCCCCCACTCCCCGCCCCCTCTCCCCGCCACCTCTCCCCGTCCCCACTCCCCGTCACCTCTCACCGTCCCCTCTCACCGTCCCCTCTCCCCGTCCCCTCTCCCCGTCCCCTCTCACAGTCCACACTCCCCGTCCGCTCTCACCGTCCCCTCTCACCGTCCCCGCTCCCCGTCCCCACTACCCGTCCCCTCTCCCCGTCCCTACTCCCCGTCCCCAATCCCCGTCCCCAATCCCCGTCCCCTCTCCCCGTCCCCGCTCCCCGACCCGCACCCCGTCCCCGCTCCCCGTCCCCGCTCCCCCGTCCCCGCTCACCGTCCCCGCTCACCGTCCCCACTCCCCACTACTCGCTCCCCGTCCCCGCTCCCCGTCCCCGCTCACCGTCCCCGCTCTCCGTCCCCGCTCTCCGTCCCCACTCTCGGTCCCCTCTCACGGTCCCCACTCCCCGTCCCCACTCTCCGTCCCCACTCACTGGAACCACCCCCCCGTCCCCACTCTCCGTCCCCACTCTCGGTCCACACTCTCATTCCCCTCTCACCGTCCCAACTCCCCGTCCCCACTCCCCGTCCCCACTCCCCGTAGCTACTGACCATCCGTCCCCACTCTCCGACCCCACTCTCCGACCCCACTCACAGTAGCCACTCACCGTAGCCACTCACCGTCCCCTCTCTCCGTCCCCCTCTCTCCGTCCCCTCTCACCGTCCCCTCTCACCGTCCCCTCTCACCGTCCCCTCTCACCGTTCCCTCTCACCGTCCCCTCTCCCCGTCCCCACTCCCCGTCCCCACTCCCCGTCCCCTCTCCCCGTCCCCACTACCCGTCCCCTCTCCCCGCCCCCTCTCCCCGTCCCCACTCCCCATCCCCAATCCCCGTCCCCAATCCCCGTCCCCTCTCACCGTCCCCTCTCCCCGTCCCCTCTCCCCGTCCCCTCTCCCCGTCCCCTCTACCCGTCCCCGCTCCCCCGTTCCCGCTCCCCGTCCACGCTCCCCGTCCCCGCTCACCGTCCCCGCTCACCGTCCCCGCTCACCGTCCCCCACTCCCCACTACCCACTCCCTGTCCCCGCTCCCCGTCCCCGCTCCCCGTCCCCGCTCCCCGTCCCCGCTCCCCGTCCCCGCTCCCCGTCCCCGCTCCACACTCACCGTCCCCACTTACCGTCCCCACTCCCCACTCCCCACTCCCCGTCCCCACTCCCCGTCCCCACTCAATGTAGCCACTCCCGGTCCCCACTGCTCGTCCCCACTGCTCGTCCCCACTGCTCGTCCCCACTCCCTGTCCCCACTCACCGTCCCCACTCCCCGTCCCCACTCCCCGTCCCCTCTCCCGGTCCCCTCTCCTCGTCCCCCACACACCGTCCCCACTACCCGTCCCCACTCCCCGTCCCCTCTCCCCGTCCCCACTCCCCGTCCCCACTCCCCGTCCCCACTCCCCGTCCCCTCTCCCCGTCCCCCACTCCCCGTCCCCTCTCACCGTCCCCCACTCCCGGGCCCCTCTCCCGGTCCCCACTCCCCGTCCCCACTCCCCGTCCCCACTCCCCGTCCCCACTCCCCGTCCCCACTCCCCGTCCCCACTCCCCATCCCCTCTCACCGTCCCTGCTACCGGTCCCCGCTCCCCTTCCCCGCACCCGGTCCCCGCTCCCGGTCCCCGCTCCCCGTCCCCACACCCCGCCCCCTCTCCCCGCCCCCACCCCCCGTCCCCTCTCCCCGTCCCCTCTCCCCGTCCCCTCTCCCGGTCCCCTCTCCCCGTCCCCTCTCCCGGTCCCTTCTCCCGGTCCCCTCTCCCGGTCCCCACTCCCCGTCCCCACTCCCCGTCCCCACTCCCCGCCCCCTCTCCCCGCCACCTCTCCCCGTCCCCACTCCCCGTCACCTCTCACCGTCCCCTCTCACCGTCCCCTCTCCCCGTCCCCTCTCCCCGTCCCCTCTCCCCGTCCCCTCTCACAGTCCACACTCCCCGTCCGCTCTCACCGTCCCCTCTCACCGTCCCCGCTCCCCGTCCCCACTACCCGTCCCCTCTCCCCGTCCCTACTCCCCGTCCCCAATCCCCGTCCCCAATCCCCGTCCCCTCTCCCCGTCCCCGCTCCCCGACCCGCACCCCGTCCCCGCTCCCCGTCCCCGCTCCCCGTCCCCGCTCACCGTCCCCGCTCACCGTCCCCACTCCCCACTACTCGCTCCCCGTCCCCGCTCCCCGTCCCCGCTCACCGTCCCCGCTCTCCGTCCCCGCTCTCCGTCCCCACTCTCGGTCCCCTCTCACGGTCCCCACTCCCCGTCCCCACTCTCCGTCCCCACTCACTGGAACCACCCCCCGTCCCCACTCTCCGTCCCCACTCTCGGTCCACACTCTCATTCCCCTCTCACCGTCCCAACTCCCCGTCCCCACTCCCCGTCCCCACTCCCCGTAGCTACTGACCATCCGTCCCCACTCTCCGACCCCACTCTCCGACCCCACTCACAGTAGCCACTCACCGTAGCCACTCACCGTCCCCTCTCTCCGTCCCCTCTCTCCGTCCCCTCTCTCCGTCCCCTCTCACCGTCCCCTCTCACCGTCCCCTCTCACCGTTCCCCTCTCACCGTCCCCTCTCCCCGTCCCCTCTCCCCGTCCCCACTCCCCGTCCCCTCTCCCCGTCCCCACTACCCGTCCCCTCTCCCCGTCCCCTCTCCCCGTCCCCACTCCCCATCCCCAATCCCCGTCCCCAATCCCCGTCCCCTCTCACCGTCCCCTCTCCCCGTCCCCTCTCCCCGTCCCCTCTCCCCGTCCCCTCTACCCGTCCCCGCTCCCCGTTCCCGCTCCCCGTCCACGCTCCCCGTCCCCGCTCACCGTCCCCGCTCACCGTCCCCGCTCACCGTCCCCACTCCCCACTACCCACTCCCTGTCCCCGCTCCCCGTCCCCCGCTCCCCGTCCCCGCTCCACACTCACCGTCCCCACTTACCGTCCCCACTCCCCACTCCCCACTCCCCGTCCCCACTCCCCGTCCCCACTCAATGTAGCTACTCCCGGTCCCCACTGCTCGTCCCCACTGCTCGTCCCCACTGCTCGTCCCCACTCCCTGTCCCCACTCACCGTCCCCACTCCCCGTCCCCCACTCCCCGTCCCCTCTCCCGGTCCCCTCTCCTCGTCCCCACTCACCGTCCCCACTACCCGTCCCCACTCCCCGTCCCCTCTCCCCGTCCCCTCTCCCCGTCCCCACTCCCCGTCCCCACTCCCCGTCCCCACTCCCCGTCCCCTCTCCCCCGTCCCCACTCCCCGTCCCCTCTCACCGTCCCCCACTCCCGGGCCCCTCTCCCGGTCCCCACTCCCCGTCCCCACTCCCCGTCCCCACTCCCCGTCCTCACTCCCCGTCCCCACTCCCCCGTCCCCACTCCCCGTTCCCTCTCACCGTCCCTGCTCCCGGTCCCCGCTCCCCTTCCCCGCCCCCGGTCCCCGCTCCCGGTCCCCGCTCCCCGTCCCCACACCCCCGCCCCCTCTCCCCGCCCCCACCCCCCGTCCCCTCTCCCCGTCCCCTCTCCCCGTCCCCTCTCCCCGTCCCCTCTCCCGGTCCCCTCTCCCCGTCCCCTCTCCCGGTCCCTTCTCCCGGTCCCCTCTCCCGGTCCCCACTCCCCGTCCCCACTCCCCGTCCCCACTCCCCGTCCCCACTCCCCGCCCCCTCTCCCCGCCACCTCTCCCCGCCCCCACTCCCCGTCACCTCTCACCGTCCCCTCTCACCGTCCCCTCTCCCCGTCCCCCTCTCCCCGTCCCCTCTCCCCGTCCCCTCTCACAGTCCACACTCCCCGTCCGCTCTCACCGTCCCCTCTCACCGTCCCCGCTCCCCGTCCCCGCTCCCCACTCCCCACTCCCCATCCCCCACTCCCCGTCCCCACACCCCGTCCCCACTCCCTGTCCCCACTCCCCGTCCCCACTCACTGGAACCACCCCCCGTCCCCAATCTCCGTCCCCACTCTCCGTCCCCACTCTCGGTCCCCTCTCACCGTCGCCACTCCCCGTCCCCACTCCCCGTCCCCACTCCCCGTCCCCACTCCCCGTAGCTACTCACCGTCCGTCCCCACTCTCCGTCCCCACTCCCCGTCCCCACTCCCCGTTCCCTCTCCCCGTAGCTACTCACCGTCCGTCCCCACTCTCCGACCCCACTCTCCGACCCCACTCACCGTAGCCACTCACCGTCCCCTCTCTCCGTCCCCTCTCTCCGTCCCCTCTCTCCGTCCCCTCTCACCGTCCCCTCTCAACGTCCCCTCTCACCGTCCCCTCTCCCCGTTCCCACCCCCCGTCCCCACTCCCCGTCCCCTCTCCCCGTCCCCACTCACCGTCCCCACTACCCGTCCCGTCTCCCCGTCCCTACTCCCCGTCCCCAATCCCCGTCCCCAATCCCCGTCCCCTCTCACCGTCCCCTCTCCCCGTCCCCTCTCCCCGTCCCCACTCCCCGTCCCCACTCCCCGTCCCCTCTCCCCGTCCCCTCTCCCCGTCCCCTCTCCCCGTCCCCTCTACCCGTCCCCGCTCCCCGTCCCCGCTCCCCGTCCCCGCTCCCCACTACCCACTCCCCGTCCCCGCTCCCCGTCCCCGCTCACCGTCCCGCTCCCCGTCCCCGCTCCACACTCACCGTCCCCACTTACCGTCCCCACTCCCCCACTCCCCACTCCACTCTCCCCACTCCCCGTCCCCACTCCCCGTCCCCACTCCCCGTCCCCACTCCCCGTCCCCACTCAATGTAGCCACTCCCGGTCCCCACTGCTCGTCCCCACTGCTCGTCCCCACTGCTCATCCCCACTCCCCGTCCCCACTCACCGTCCCCTCTCCCCGTCACCACTCCCCGTCCCCACTCACCGTCCCCACTCCCCGTCCCCTCTCCCCGTCCCCTCTCCCCGTCCCCTCTCCCCGTCCCCACTCACCGTCTCCACTCCCCGTCCCCACTCCCCGTCCCCTCTCACCGTACCCGCTCCCGGTCCCCGCTCCCCGTCCCCCGCTCCCGGTCCCCGCTCCCGGTCCCCGCTCCCCGTCCCCATTCCCCGTCCCCACTCCCCGTACCCACACCCCGCCCCCTCTCCCCGCCCCCACTCCCCGTCCCCTCTCCCCGTCCCCACTCCCCGTCCCCACTCCCCGTCCCCACTCCCCGCCCCCTCTCCCCGCCCCCTCTCCCCGCACCCACTCCCCGTCCCCTCTCACCGTCCCCTCTCACCGTCCCCTCTCCCCGTCCCCTCTCCCCGTCCCCTCTCCCCGTCCCCTCTCCCCGTCCCCTCTCACAGTCCACACTCCCCGTCCCCTCTCACCGTCCCCGCTCCCCGTCCCCGCTCCCCACTCCCCACTCCCCGTCCCCACTCCCCGTCCCCACTCCCCGTCCCCACTCCCCGTCCCCACTCACTGGAACCACCCCCCGTCCCCACTCTCCGTCCCCACTCTCCGTCCCCACTCTCCGTCCCCTCTCACCGTCTCCACTCCCCGTCCCCACTCCCCGTCCCCACTCCCCGTCCCCACTCCCCGTAGCTACTAACCGTCCGTCCCCACTCTCCGACCCCACTCTCCGACCCCACTCACCGTTGCCACTCACCGTAGCCACTCACCGTCCCCTCTCTCCGTCCCCACTCCCCGTCCCCTCTCCCCGTCCCCTCTCCCCGTCCCCACTCACCGTCCCCACTACCCATCCCCTCTCCCCGTCCCCACTCCCTGTCCCCAATCTCCGTCCCCAATCCCCGTCCCCTCTCACCGTCCCCTCTCCCCGTCCCCACTCCCCGTCCCCTCTCCCCGTCCCCTCTACCCGTCCCCGCTCCCCGACCCGCACCCCGTCCCCGCACCCCGTCCCCGCTCCCCGTCTCCGCTCCCCGTCCCCGCTCACCGTCCCCGCTCACCGTCCCCGCTCACCGTCCCCACTCCCCACTACCCTCTCCCCGTCCCCGCTCCCCGTCCCCGCTCACCGTCCCCGCACCCCGTCCCCGCTCCACACTCACCGTCCCCACTTACCGTCCCCACTCCCCACACCCCACTCCCCACTCCCCGTCCCCACTCCCCGTCCCCACTCCCCGTCCCCACTCCCCGTCCCCACTCCCCGTCCCCACTCCCCGTCCCCACTCAATGTAGCCACTCCCGGTCCCCACTGCTTGTCCCCACTGCTCGTCCCCACTGCTTGTCCCCACTGCTCGTCCCCACTCCCCGTCCCCACGCACCGTCCCCTCTCCCCGTCACCACTCCCCGTCCCCACTCACCGTCCCCACTCCCCGTCCCCTCTCCCCGTCCCCACTCCCCGTCCCCTCTCCCCGTCCCCACTCACCGTCCCCACTACCCGTCCCCTCTCCCCGTCCCCACTCCCCGTCCCCAATCCCCGTCCCCAATCCCCGTCCCCCTCACCGTCCCCTCTCCCCGTCCCCTCTCCCCGTCCCCACTCCCCGTCCCCCTCTCCCCGTCCCCTCTACCCGTCCCCGCTCCCTGTCCCCGCTACCCGTCCCCGCTCCCCGTCCCCGCTCACCGTCCCCGCTCACCGTCCCCACTCCCCACTACCCACTCCCCGTCCCCGCTCCCCGTCCCCGCTCACCGTCCCCGCTCCCCGTCCCCGCTCCACACTCACCGTCCCCAGTTACCGTCCCCACTCCCCACTCCCCACTCCCCGTCCCCACTCCCCGTCCCCACTCCCCGTCCCCACTCCCCGTCCCCACTCCCCATCCCCACTCCCCGTCCCCACTCAATGTAGCCACTCCCGGTCCCCACTGCTCGTCCCCACTGCTCGTCCCCACTGCTCGTCCCTACTCCCCGTCCCCACTCCCCGTCCCCACTCCCCATCCCCACTCAATGTTGCCACTCTCCGTCCCCGCTCCCCGTCCCCGTCCCCGCTCCCCGTCCCCGCTCCCCGTCCCCGCTCCCCGTCCCCGCTCACCGTCCCCACTCCCCACTACCCACTCCCCGTCCCCGCTCCCCGTCCCCGCTCACCGTCCCCACTCCCCACTCCCCGTCCCCACTCCCCGTCCCCACTCCCCGTCCCCACTCCCCGTCCCTACTCCCCGTCCCCACTCAATGTAGCCACTCCCGGTCCCCACTGCTCGTCCCCACTGCTCGTCCCCACTCACCGTCGCCACTCACCATCCCCACACTCCGTCCCCTCTCATGGTCCCCACTCCCCGTCCCCACTCCCCGTCCCCACTCCCCGTCCCCACTCCCCGTCCCCACTCAATGTTGCCACTCCCCGTCCCCGCTCCCCGTCCCCGTCCCCGCTCCCCGTCCCCGCTCCCCGTCCCCACTCCCCGTCCCCGCTCACCGTCCCCACTCCCCACTACCCACTCCCCGTCCCCGCTCCCCGTCCCCGCTCACCGTCCCCACTCCCCACTCCCCGTCCCCACTCCCCGTCCCCACTCCCCGTCCCCACTCCCCGTCCCCACTCCCCGTCCCCACTCAATGTAGCCACTCCCGGTCCCCACTGCTCGTCCCCACTGCTCGTCCCCACTCACCGTCGCCACTCACCGTCCCCACACTCCGTCCCCGCTCATGGTCCCCACTCCCCGTCCCCACTCCCCGTCCCCGCTCACCGTCCCCTCACCCCGTCCCCGCTCCCCGTCCCCGCTCCCCGTCCCCGCACCCCGTCCCCGCTCCCCGTCCCCTCTCCCCGTCCCCTCTCACCGTCCCCGCTCCCCGTCCCCACTCACCGTCCCCACTCACCGTCCCCACTCCCCACTCCCCACTCCCCGTCCCCACTCCCCGTCCCCACTCCCCGTCCCCACTACCCGTCCCCACTCCCCGTACCCACTCCCCATCCCCACTCAATGTAGCCACTCCCGTTCCCCACTGCTCGTCCCCACTCCCCGTCCCCACTCACCGTCCCCTCTCCCCGTCACCACTCCCCGTCCCAACTCACCGTCCCCACTCCCCGTCCCCTCTCCCCGTCCCCACTCACCGTCCCCACTCACCGTCCCCACTACCCGTCCCCACTCCCCGTCCCCTCTCACCGTCCCCGCTCCCGGTCCCCGCTCCCCGTACCCGCTCCCGGTCCCCGCTCCCGGTCCCCGCTCCCCGTCCCCATTCCCCGTCCCCACTCCCCGTACCCACACCCCGCCCCCTCTCCCCGCCCCCACTCCCCGTCCCCTCTCACCGTCCCCTCTCCCCGTCCCCTCTCCCCGTCCCCTCTCCCCGTCCCCTCTCCCCGTCCCCTCTCCCGGTTCCTTCTCCCGGTCCCCTCTCCCGGTCCACACTCCGCGTCCCCACTCCCCGTCCCCACTCCCCGTCCCCACTCCCCGTCCCCACTCCCCGCCCCCTCTCCCCGCCCCCTCTCCCCGCCCCCACTCCCCGACCCCTCTCACCGTCCCCTCTCACCATCCCCTCTCCCCGTCCCCTCTCCCCGTCCCCTCTCCCCGTCCCCTCTCACAGTCCACACTCCCCGTCCCCTCTCACCGTCCCCTCTCACCGTCCCCGCTCCCCGTCCCCGCTCCCCACTCCCCACTCCCGTCCCCACACCCCGTCCCCACACCCCGTCCCCACACCCCGTCCCCACTCCCCGTCCCCACTCCCCATCCCCACTTACTGGAACCACCCCCCGTCCCCACTCTCCGACCCCACTCTCCGACCCCACTCACCGTAGCCACTCACCGTAGCCACTCACCGTCCCCTCTCTCCGTCCCCTCTCTCCGTCCCCTCTCACCGTCCCCTCTCACCGTCCCCTCTCACTGTCCCCTCTCACCGTTCCCTCTCACCGTCCCCTCTCCCCGTCCCCACTCCCCGTCCCCACTCCCCGTCCCCTCTACCCGTCCCCACTCCCCGTCCCCACTCCCCGTCCCCACTCCCCGTCCCCACTCCCAGTCCCCGCTCCCCGTCTCCGCTCCCCGTCCCCGCTCACCGTCCCCGCTCACCGTCCCCGCTCACCGTCCCCACTCCCCACTACCCGCTCCCCGTCCCCGCTCCCCGTCCCCGCTCACCGTCCCCGCTCCCCGTCCCCGCTCCACACTCACCGTCCCCACTTACCGTCCCCACTCCCCACACCCCACACCCCACTCCCCGTCCCCACTCCCCGTCCCCACTCCCCGTCCCCACTCCCCGTCCCCACTGCTCGTCCCCACTGCTCGTCCCCACTCACCGTCGCCACTCACCGTCCCCACACTCCGTCCCCTCTCATGGTCCCCACTCCCCGTCCCCACTCCCCATCCCCGCTCACCGTCCCCGCACCCCGTCCCCGCTCCCCGTCCCCGCTCCCCGTCCCCGCTCCCCGTCCCCGCTCCCCGTCCCCTCTCCCCGTCCCCTCTCACCGTCCCCGCTCCCCGTCCCCACTCACCGTCCCCACTCACCGTCCCCACTCCCCACTCCCCGTCCCCACTCCCCGTCCCCACTCCCCGTCCCCACTACCCGTCCCCACTCCCCATACCCACTCCCCGTACCCACTCCCCATCCCCACTCAATGTAGCCACTCCCGGTCCCCACTGCTCGTCCCCACAGCTCGTCCCCACTCCCCGTCCCCACTCACCGTCCCCTCTCCCCGTCACCACTCCCCGTCCCAACTCACCGTCCCCACTCCCCGTCCCCTCTCCCCGTCCCCACTCACCGTCCCCACTCACCGTCCCCACTACCCGTCCCCACTCCCCGTCCCCTCTCACCGTCCCCGCTCCCGGTCCCCGCTCCCCGTACCCGCTCCCGGTCCCCGCTCCCGGTCCCCGCTCCCCGTCCCCATTCCCCGTCCCCACTCCCCGTACCCACACCCCGCCCCCTCTCCCCGCCCCCACTCCCCGTCCCCTCTCACCGTCCCCTCTCCCCGTCCCCTCTCCCCGTCCCCTCTCCCCGTCCCCTCTCCCGGTTCCTTCTCCCGGTCCCCTCTCCCGGTCCACACTCCGCGTCCCCACTCCCCGTCCCCACTCCCCGTCCCCACTCCCCGTCCCCACTCCCCGTCCCCACTCCCCGTCCCCACTCCCCGTCCCCACTCCCCGTCCCCACTCAATGTAGCCACTCCCGGTCCCCACTGCTTGTCCCCACTGCTCGTCCCCACTGCTTGTCCCCACTGCTCGTCCCCACTCCCCGTCCCCACGCACCGTCCCCTCTCCCCGTCACCACTCCCCGTCCCCACTCACCGTCCCCACTCCCCGTCCCCTCTCCCCGTCTCCACTCCCCGTCCCCTCTCCCCGCCCTCACTCACCGTCCCCACTACCCGTCCCCTCTCCCCGTCCCCACTCCCCGTCCCCAATCCCCGTCCCCAATCCCCGTCCCCCTCACCGTCCCCTCTCCCCGTCCCCTCTCCCCGTCCCCACTCCCCGTCCCCTCTCCCCGTCCCCTCTACCCGTCCCCGCACCCTGTCCCCGCTACCCGTCCCCGCTCCCCGTCCCCGCTCACCGTCCCCGCTCACCGTCCCCACTCCCCACTACCCACTCCCCGTCCCCGCTCCCCGTCCCCGCTCACCGTCCCCGCTCCCCGTCCCCGCTCCACACTCACCGTCCCCAGTTACCGTCCCCACTCCCCACTCCCCACTCCCCACTCCCCGTCCCCACTCCCCGTCCCCACTCCCCGTCCCCACTCCCCATCCCCACTCCCCGTCCCCACTCAATGTAGCCACTCCCGGTCCCCACTGCTCGTCCCCACTGCTCGTCCCCACTGCTCGTCCCTACTCCCCGTCCCCACTCCCCGTCCCCACTCCCCGTCCCCACTCAATGTTGCCACTCCCCGTCCCCGCTCCCCGTCCCCGTCCCCGCTCCCCGTCCCCGCTCCCCGTCCCCGCTCCCCGTCCCCGCTCACCGTCCCCACTCCCCACTACCCACTCCCCGTCCCCGCTCCCCGTCCCCGCTCACCGTCCCCACTCCCCACTCCCCGTCCCCACTCCCCGTCCCCACTCCCCGTCCCCACTCAATGTAGCCACTCCCGGTCCCCACTGCTCGTCCCCACTGCTCGTCCCCACTCACCGTCGCCACTCACCGTCCCCACACTCCGTCCCCTCTCATGGTCCCCACTCCCCGTCCCCACTCCCCATCCCCGCTCACCGTCCCCGCACCCCGTCCCCGCTCCCCGTCCCCGCTCCCCGTCCCCGCTCCCCGTCCCCGCTCCCCGTCCCCTCTCCCCGTCCCCTCTCACCGTCCCCGCTCCCCGTCCCCACTCACCGTCCCCACTCACCGTCCCCACTCCCCACTCCCCGTCCCCACTCCCCGTCCCCACTCCCCGTCCCCACTACCCGTCCCCACTCCCCGTACCCACTCCCCGTACCCACTCCCCATCCCCACTCAATGTAGCCACTCCCGGTCCCCACTGCTCGTCCCCACAGCTCGTCCCCACTCCCCGTCCCCACTCACCGTCCCCTCTCCCCGTCACCACTCCCCGTCCCAACTCACCGTCCCCACTCCCCGTCCCCTCTCCCCGTCCCCACTCACCGTCCCCACTCACCGTCCCCACTACCCGTCCCCACTCCCCGTCCCCTCTCACCGTCCCCGCTCCCGGTCCCCGCTCCCCGTA
The DNA here is from genome assembly GCF_036365525.1 of Heterodontus francisci. NCBI lineage: Eukaryota > Metazoa > Chordata > Chondrichthyes > Heterodontiformes > Heterodontidae > Heterodontus > Heterodontus francisci. The sequence continues at coordinate 25,107 of NW_027141577.1, forward strand.
CCCGCTCCCGGTCCCCGCTCCCGGTCCCCGCTCCCCGTCCCCATTCCCCGTCCCCACTCCCCGTACCCACACCCCGCCCCCTCTCCCCGCCCCCACTCCCCGTCCCCTCTCACCGTCCCCTCTCCCCGTCCCCTCTCCCCGTCCCCTCTCCCGTCTCCTCTCCCGGTTCCTTCTCCCGGTCCCCTCTCCCGGTCCACACTCCGCGTCCCCCACTCCCCGTCCCCACTCCCCGTCCCCACTCCCCGTCCCCACTCCCCGCCCCCTCTCCCCGCCCCCTCTCCCCGCCCCCACTCCCCGACCCCTCTCACCGTCCCCCTCTCACCATCCCCTCTCCCCGTCCCCTCTCCCCGTCCCCTCTCCCCGTCCCCTCTCACAGTCCACACTCCCCGTCCCCTCTCACCGTCCCCTCTCACCGTCCCCGCTCCCCGTCCCCGCTCCCCACTCCCCACTCCCCGTCCCCACTCCCCGTCCCCACACCCCGTCCCCACACCCCGTCCCCACTCCCCGTCCCCACTCCCCATCCCCACTCACTGGAACCACCCCCCGTCCCCACTCTCCGACCCCACTCACCGTAGCCACTCACCGTAGCCACTCACCGTCCCCTCTCTCCGTCCCCCTCTCTCCGTCCCCTCTCACCGTCCCCTCTCACCGTCCCCTCTCACTGTCCCCTCTCACCGTTCCCTCTCACCGTCCCCTCTCCCCGTCCCCACTCCCCGTCCCCACTCCCCGTCCCCTCTACCCGTCCCCGCTCCCCGTCCCCGCTCCCGTCCCCGCTCCCCGTCCCCGCTCCCCGTCCCCCGCTCCCCGTCCCCGCTCCCCGTCCCCTCTCCCCGTCCCCTCTCACCGTCCCGCTCCCCGTCCCCACTCACCGTCCCCACTCACCGTCCCCACTCCCCACTCCCCGTCCCCACTCCCCGTCCCCACTCCCCGTCCCCACTACCCGTCCCCACTCCCCGTACCCACTCCCCGTACCCACTCCCCATCCCCACTCAATGTAGCCACTCCCGGTCCCCACTGCTCGTCCCCACAGCTCGTCCCCACTCCCCGTCCCCACGTCACCGTCCCCTCTCCCCGTCACCACTCCCCGTCCCAACTCACCGTCCCACTCCCGTCCCCCTCTCCCCGTCCCCACTCACCGTCCCCACTCACCGTCCCCACTACCCGCCCCCACTCCCCGACCCCTCTCACCGTCCCCTCTCACCATCCCCTCTCCCCGTCCCCTCTCCCCGTCCCCTCTCCCCGTCCCCTCTCACAGTCCACACTCCCCGTCCCCTCTCACCGTCCCCTCTCACCGTCCCGCGCTCCCCGTCCCCGCTCCCCACTCCCCACTCCCCGTCCCCACTCCCCGTCCCCACACCCCGTCCCCACACCCCGTCCCCACTCCCCGTCCCCACTCCCCATCCCCACTCACTGGAACCACCCCCCGTCCCCACTCTCCGACCCCACTCACCGTAGCCACTCACCGTAGCCACTCACCGTCCCCTCTCTCCGTCCCCCTCTCTCCGTCCCCTCTCACCGTCCCCTCTCACCGTCCCCTCTCACTGTCCCCTCTCACCGTTCCCTCTCACCGTCCCCTCTCCCCGTCCCCCACTCCCCGTCCCCACTCCCCATCCCCTCTACCCGTCCCCGCTCCCGTCCCCGCTCCCCGTCCCCGCTCCCCGTCCCCGCTCCCCGTCCCCGCTCCCCGTCCCCGCTCCCCGTCCCCGCTCCCCGTCCCCTCTCCCCGTCCCCTCTCACCGTCCCCGCTCCCCGTCCCCACTCACCGTCCCCCACTCACCGTCCCCACTCCCCACTCCCCGTCCCCACTCCCCGTCCCACTCCCCGTCCCCACTACCCGTCCCCACTCCCCGTACCCACTCCCCGTACCCACTCCCCATCCCCACTCAATGTAGCCACTCCCGGTCCCCACTGCTCGTCCCCACAGCTCGTCCCCACTCCCCGTCCCCACTCACCGTCCCCTCTCCCCGTCACCACTCCCCGTCCCAACTCACCGTCCCCACTCCCCGTCCCCTCTCCCCGTCCCCACTCACCGTCCCCACTCACCGTCCCCACTACCCGTCCCCACTCCCCGTCCCCTCTCACCGTCCCCGCTCCCGGTCCCCGCTCCCCGTACCCGCTCCCGGTCCCCGCTCCGGTCCCCGCTCCCCGTCCCCATTCCCCGTCCCCACTCCCCGTACCACACCCCGCCCCCTCTCCCCGCCCCCACTCCCCGTCCCCTCTCACCGTCCCCTCTCCCCGTCCCCTCTCCCCGTCCCCTCTCCCCGTCCCCTCTCCCGGTCCCTCTCCCGGTCCCCTCGTCCCCCGTCCCCACTCCCCGTCCCCACTCCCGTCCCCACTCCCGTCCACTCTCCCGTCCCCACTCCCCGTCCCCACTCCCCGTCCCCACTCCCCGCCCCACTCCCCGTCCCCTCCCTCTCCCCGTCCCCTCTCCCCGTCCCACTCCCCGTCCCCTCTCACCGTCCCCTCTCACCAGTCCCCTCTCCCGTCCCTCTCCCCGTCCCCTCTCACCGTCCCCACTCCCCGTCCCTCCGCCCCTCACGTCCCCGTCCTCCCACCCACTCCCGTCCCCACACCCCGTCCCCACACCCCGTCCCCACTCCCCGTCCCCACTCCCCATCCCCACTCACTGGAACCACCCCCGTCCCCACTCTCCGACCCCACTCACCGTAGCCACTCACCGTAGCCACTCACCGTCCCCTCTCTCCGTCCCCTCTCTCCGTCCCCTCTCACCGTCCCCTCTCACCGTCCCCTCTCACTGTCCCCTCTCACCGTTCCCTCTCACCGTCCCCTCTCCCCGTCCCCACTCCCCGTCCCCACTCCCCGTCCCCTCTACCCGTCCCCGCTCCCCGTCCCCGCTCCCCGTCCCCGCTCCCCGTCCCCGCTCCCCGTCCCCGCACATCGTCCCCGCTCACCGTCCCCACTCCCCACTACCCACTCCCCGTCCCCGCTCCCCGTCCCCGCTCACCATTCCCGCTCCCCGTCCCCGCTCCACACTCACCGTCCCCACTTACCGTCCCCACTCCCCACTCCCCGTCCCCACTCCCCGTCCCCACTCCCCGTCCCAACTCCCCGTCCCCACTCCCCGTCCCCACTCAATGTAGCCACTCCCGGTCCCCACTGCTCGTCCCCACTGCTCGTCCCCACTGCTCGTCCCCACTGCTCGTCCCCACTGCTCGTCCCCACTCCCCGTCCCCACTCACCGTCCCTTCTCCCCGTCACCACTCCCCGTCCCCACTCACCGTCCCCACTCCCCGTCCCCTCGTCCTGTCCCCTCTCCCCGTCCCCACTCACCGTCCCCATTACCCGTCCCCACTCCCCGTCCCCTCTCCCCGTCCCCACTCCCCGTCCCCACTCCCCGTCCCCACTCCACGTCCCCTCTCCCCGTCCCCTCTCCCCGTCCCCACTCCCCGTCCCCTCTCACTGTCCCCACTCCCGGTCCCCTCACCCGGTCCCCACTCCACGTCCCCACTCCCGTCCCCACACCGCGTCCTCACTCCCCGTCCCCACTCCCCGTCCCCTCTCACCGTCCCCTCTCCCCGTCCCCACTCCCCGTCCCCACTCCCCGTCCCCACTCCCCGTCCCCTCTCCCCGTCCCCACTCTCCGTCCCCACTCCCCGTCCCCACTCCCCGTCCCCATTCCCCGTCCCCACTCCCCGTCCCCTCTCCCCGTCCCCACTCCCCGTCCCCACTCCCCGTCCCCACTCCCCGTCCCCACTCCCCGTCCCCTCTCCCCGTCCCCACTCCCCATCCCCTCTCCCCGTCCCCACTCCCCGTCCCCACTCCCCGTCCTCACTCCCCGTCCCCACTCCCCGTCCCCTCTCCCCTTTCCCACTCCCCGTCCCCTCTCACCGTCCCCCACTCCCCGTCCCCTCTCCCCGTCCCCACTCCCCGTCCCCTCTCACCGTCCCCTCTCCCCGTCCCTCTCCCCGTCCCCTCTCACAGTCGCCACTCCCGTCCCCTCTCACCGTGCCCTCTCCCCGTCCCCGCTCCCCGTCCCCGCTCCCCGCTCCCCACTCCCCGTCCCACTCCCCGACCCACTCCCCGTCCCCACTCCCCGTCCCCACTCTCCGTCCCCACTCACTGGAACCACTCACCGTCCCCACTCTCCGTCCCCACTCTCGGTCCCCTCTCACCGTCCCCACTCCCCGTCCCCACTCCCCGTCCCCACTCCCCGTCCCCACTCCCCGTAGCTACTCACCGTCCGTCCCCACTCTACGACCCCACTCACCGTAGCCACTCACCGTAGCCACTCTCCGTCCCCTCTCTCCGTCCCCTCTCACAGTCCCCTCTCACCGTCCCCACTCCCCTTCCCCACTCCCCGTCCCCTCTCCCCGTCCCCTCTCCCCGTCCCCTCTCCCCGTCCCCACTCACCGTCCACACTCACCGTCCCCACTCCCCGTCCCTCTCCCCGTCCCCACTCCCCGTCCCCAATCCCCGTCCCCACTCACCGTCCCCTCTCCCCGTCCCCTCTAACCGTCCCCTCTCCCGTCCCCCTCTCACCCCTCCCCGTCCCCGCTCCCCGTCCACGCTCCCCATCCCCACTCCCCGTCCCCACACCCCCGTCCCCCATTCACCATCCCCACTCCCCCACTCCCCCTCCCCGTCCCCGCTCCCCGTCCCCGCTCCCCGTCCTCACTCACCGTCCCCACTCACCGTCCCCACTCCCCACTCCCCGTCCCCACTCCCCGTCCCCACTCCCCGTCCCCACTCCCCGTCCCCACTCAATGTAGCCACTCCCGGTCCCCACTGCCCGTCCCACTGCTCGTCCCCACTCACCGTCACCACTCACCGTCCCCACACTCCGTCCCCTCTCATGGTCCCCACTCCCCGTCCCCACTCCCGTCCCCACTTACCGTCCCCGCTCCCCGTCCCCGCTCCCCGTCCCCGCTCCCCGTCCCCGCTCCCCGTCCCACCTCCCCGTCCCCTCTCACCGTCCCCGCTCCCGGTCCCCGCTCCCCGTCCCCGCTCCCCATCCCCGCTCCCCGTCCCCATTCCCGGTCCCCACTCCCCGTACCCACACCCCGCCCCCTCTCCCCGCCCCCTCTCCCCGCCCCCACTCCCCGTCTGCTCTCCCCGTCCCCTCTCCCCGTCCCCTCTCCCCGTCCCCTCTCCCGGTCCCCTCTCCCCATCCCCTCTCCCGGTCCCCTGTCCCGGTCCCCTCTCCCGGTCCCCACTCCCCGTCCCCACTCCCCGTTCCCACTCCCCGTCCCCACTCCCCGCCCCCTCTCCCCGCCCCCTCTCCCCGCCCCCTCTCCCCGCCCCCTCTCCCCGTCCCCTCTCACAGTCCACACTCCCCGTCCCCTCTCACCGTCCCCTCTCCCCGTCCCCGCTCCCCGTCCCCGCTCCCTCCCACTCCCCCCGTCCCCACTCCCGTCCCCACACCCCGTGCCCCACACCCCGTCCCCACTCCCCGTCCCCACTCCCCGTCCCCACTTACTGGAACCACCCCCGTCCCCACTCTCCGTCCCCACTCTCGGTCCCACTCTCGGTCCCCTCTCACCGTCCCCACTCCCCGTCCCCACTCCCCGTCCCCACTCCCCGTCCCCACTCCCCGTAGCTACTCTCCGTCCGTCCCCACTCTCCGACCCCACTCACCGTAGCCACTCACCGTAGCCACTCACCGTCCCCTCTCTCCGTCCCCTCTCTCCGTCCCCTCTCACCGTCCCCTCTCACCGTCCCCTCTCACCGTTCCCTCTCACCGTCCCTCTCCCTGTCCCCACTCCCCGTCCCCACTCCCTGTCCCCTCTCCCGTCCCCACTCACCGTCCCCACTACCCGTCCCCTCTCCCGTCCCCACTCCCCGTCCCCACTCCCCGTCCCCAATCCCCGTCCCCAATCCCCGTCCCCAATCCCCGTCCCCTCTCACCGTCCCCTCTCCCCGTCCCCTCTCCCCGTCCCCACTCCCGTCCCCTCTCCCCGTCCCCTCCCCCCGTCCCCTCTACCCGTCCCCGCTCCCCGTCCCCGCTCCACACTCACCGTCCCCGCTCACCGTCCCACTCCCCACTACCCACCCCGTCCCCGCTCCCCGTCCCCGCTCCCCGTCCCCGCTCCCCGTCCCCGCTCCACACTCACCGTCCCCACTTACCGTCCCCACTCCCCACTCCCCACTCCCACTCCCCGTCCCCACTCCCCGTCCCCACTCCCCGTCCCCACTCCCCGTCCCCACTCAATGTAGCCACTCCCGGTCCCCACTGCTCGTCCCCACTGCTCGTCCCCACTGCTCGTCCCACTGCTCGTCCCCACTCACCATCCCCACTCACCGTCCCCACTCACCATTGCCACTCACCGTCCCCACACTCTGTCCCCTCTCATGGTCCCCACTCCCCGTCCCCACTCCCGTCAGAACTCCCTGTCCCCACTCACCGTCCCCGCTCACCGTCCCCGCTCACCTTCCCCGCTCCCCGTCCCCGCTCCCCGTCGCCGCTCACCGTCCCCACTCCCCGTCCCCGCTCCCCGTCCCCGCTCACCGTCCCCGCTCCCCGTCCCCGCTCCCCGCTCCCCGTCCCCGCTCACCGTCCCCACTCCCCGTCCCCTCTCCCCGTCCCCGCTCACCGTCCCCGCTCCCCGTCCACCCTCCCCGTCCCCACTCCCCGTCCCGACTCTCCGTCCCCAGTCACTGGAACCACTCTCCGTCCCCACTCTCGGTCCCCTCTCACCGTCCCCACTCCCTGTAGCTACTCACCGTCCGTCCCCACTCTCCGACCCCACTCACCGTAGCCACTCACCGTAGCCACTCACCGTCCCCTCTCTCCGTCCCCTCTCACCATCCCCTCTCACCGTCCCCGCTCCCGGCCCCCGCTCCCCGTCCACGCTCCCTGTCCCCGCTCCCCGTCCCCGCTCCCGTCCCCTCTCACCGTCCCCGCTCCCGGTCCCCGCTCCCCGTCCCCGCTCACCGTCCCCGCTAACCTCCCCACTCCCCACTAACCACTCCCCGTCCCCGCTCCCCGTCCCCGCTCCCCGTCCCCGCTCCCCGTCCCCGCTCCACTCTCACCGTCCCCACTTACCGTCCCCACTCCCCACTCCCCACTCCCCGTCCCCACTCCCCGTCCCCACTCAATGTAGCCACTCCCGGTCCCCACTGCTCGTCCCCACTGCTCGTCCCCACTGCTCATCCACACTCACCGTCCCCACTCACCGTCCCCACTCACCATTGCCACTCACCGTCCCCACACTCCGTCCCTCTCATGGTCCCCACTCCCCGTCCCCTCTCCCCGTCCCCTCTCCCCGTCCCCTCTCACCGTCCCCGCTCCCCGTCCCCGCTCCCCGTCCCCGCTCCCCTTCGCCGCACCCCGTCCCCGCTCCCTGTCCCCGCTCCCCGTCCCCGCTCCCCATCCACCCTCCCCGTCCCCACTCCCCGTCCCGACTCTCCGTCCCCAGTCACTGGAACCACTCTCCGTCCCCACTCTCGGTCCCCTCTCACCGTCCCCACTCCCTGTAGCTACTCACCGTCCGTCCCCCACTCTCCGACCCCACTCACCGTAGCCACTCACCGTAGCCACTCACCGTCCCCTCTCTCCGTCCCCTCTCACCGTCCCCTCTCACCGTCCCCGCTCCCCGTCCCCGCTCCCCGTCCCCGCTCCCCGTCCCCGCTCCCCGTCCCCCGCACCCCGTCCCCGCTCCCCACTCCCCACTCCCCGTCTCCACTCCCCGTCCCCACACCCCGTCCCCACACCCCATCCCCACTCCCCGTCCCCACTCCCCGTCCCCACTCACTGGAACCACCCCCCGTCCCCACTCTCCGTCCCCACTCTCGGTCCCCTCTCACCGTCCCACTCCCCGTCCCCACTCCACGTCCCCACTCCCCGACCCCACTCCCCGTAGCTACTCACCGTCCGTCCCCACACTCCGACCCCACTCACCGTAGCCACTCACCGTAGCCACTCACCGTCCCCTCTCTCCGTCCCCTCTCTCCGTCCCCTCTCACCGTCCCCTCTCACCGTTCCCTCTCACCGTCCCCTCTCCCCGTCCCCACTCCCCGTCCCCACTCCCCGTCCCCTCTCCCCGTCCCTCTCTCCCGTCCCACTCACCGTCCCCACTCACCGTCCCCTCTCCCCGTCCCCACTCCCCGTCCCCAATCCCCGTCCCCAATCCCCGTCCCCTCTCCCCGTCCCCTCTCCCGTCCCCTCTCCCCGTCCCCTCTCCCCGTCCCAACTCCCCGTCCCCTCTCCCCGTCCCCTCTACCCGTCCCCTCTACCCGTCCCCGCTCCCCGTCCCCGCTCCCCGTCCCCGCTCACTGTCCCCGCTCACCGTCCCCAGCTCACCGTCCCCACTCCCCACTACCCACTCCCGTCCCCGCTCCCCGTCCCCGCTCCCCGTCCCCGCTCCCCGTCCCCGCTCCACACTCACCGTCCCCACTTACCGTCCCCACTCCCCACTCCCCACTCCCCACTCCCCGTCCTCACTCCCCGTCCCCACTCCCGTCCCCACTCCCCGTCCCCACTCAATGTAGCCACTCCCGGTCCCCACTACTCGTCCCGACTGCTCGTCCCGACTGCTCGTCCCCACTCACTGTCCCCACTCACCGTCCCCACTCACCGTCCCCACTCACCGTTGCCACTCACCGTAACCACACTCCGTCCCCTCTCATGGTCCCCACTCCCCGTCCCCACTCCCCGTCACAACTCCCCGTCCCCTCTCACCGTCCCCTCTCACCGTCCCCGCTCCCCGTCCCCGCTCCCCGTCCCCGCTCCCCGTCCCCTCGCCCCGTCGACGCACCCCGTCCCCGCTCCCATTCCCCGCTCCCCGTCCCCGCTCCACGTCCCCGCTCCCCGTCCACCCTCCCCGTCCCCACTCCCCGTCCCGACTCTCCGTCCCCAGTCACTGGAACCACTCTCCGTCCCCACTCTCGGTCCCCCCTCACCGTCCCCTCTCCCTGTAGCTACTCACCGTCCGTCCCCACTCTCCGACCCCACTCACCGTAGCCACTCACCGTCCCCTCTCTCCGTCCCCTCTCACCGTCCCCTCTCACCGTCCCCTCTCACCGTCCCCACTCACCGTCCCCACTCACCGTCCCCTCTCACCGTCCCCACTCCCTGTAGCTACTCACCGTCCGTCCCCACTTTCCGACCCCACTCACCGTAGCCACTCAACGTCCCCTCTCTCCGTCACCCTCCTCACCGTCCCCTCTCACCGTCCCCTCTCACCGTCCCCTCTCACCGTCCCCTCTCCCCGTCCCCACTCACCGTCCCCACTCACCGTCCCCACTCACCGTCCCCTCTCACCGTCCCCACTCCCTGTAGCTACTCACCGTCCGTCCCCACTCTCCGTCCCCACTCACCGTAGCCACTCACCGTCCCCTCTCTCCGTTCCCTCTCACCGTCCCCTCTCACCGTCCCCTCTCACCGTCCCCTCTCACCGTCCCCACTCACCGTCCCCACTCACCGTCCCCTCTCATCGTCCCCACTCCCTGTAGCTACTTACCGTCCGTCCCCACTCCCCGTCCCCACTCACCGTCCCCACTCCCCGTCCGCACTCCCCGTCCCCACTCCCCGTCCCCACTCCCGCCCCGTCCCCACTCCCCGTCCCCTCTCCCGGTCCCCTCTCCCCGTCCCCACTCACCGTCCCCACTCCCCGTCCACACTCCCCGTCCCCACTCACCGTCCCCTCTCCCCGTCCCCTCTCACCGTCCCCACTCCCCGTCCCCTCTCACCTACCCCGCTCACCGTCCCCGCTCCCCGTCGGCGCACCCCGTCGCCGCTCCCCGTCGCCGCTCCCCGTCGCCGCTCCCCGTCGCCGCTCCCCGTCGCCGCGCCCCGTCCCCGCTCCCCGTCCCCGCTCCCGTCCCCGCTCCCCGTCCCCGCTCCCCGTCCCCGCTCCCGTCCCCGCTCCCCGCTCCCCGTCCCCGCTCCCCGTCCCCGCTCCCCGTCCCCGCTCCCCGAACCCGCTCCCCGTCCCCGCTCCCCGTCCCCGCTCCCCGTCCCCGCTCCCCGTCCCCGCTCCCCGTCCCCGCGCCCCGTCCCCCGTCCCCGCTCCCCGTCCCCGCTCCCCGTCCCCGCTCCCCGTCCCCACTGTCTCTCCCCACTCCCCGTCCCCACTCACCGTCCCCGCTCCCCGTCCCCGCTCCCCGTCCCCGCTCCCCGTCCCCGCTCCCCGTCCCCGCTCCCCGAACCCGCTCCCCGTCCCCGCTCCCCGTCCCCGCTCCCCGTCCCCGCTCCCCGTCCCCGCTCCCCGTCCCCGCGCCCCGTCCCCGTCCCCGCTCCCCGTCCCCGCTCCCCGTCCCCGCTCCCCGTCCCCACTGTCTCTCCCCGCTCCCCGTCCCCGCTCCCCGTCCCCGCTCCCCGTCCCCGCTCCCCGTCCCCGCTCCCGTCCCCGCTCCCCGTCCCCCGCTCCCCGTCCCCCGCTCCCCCGTCCCCGCTCCCCGAACCCGCTCCCCGTCCCCGCTCCCCGTCCCCGCTCCCCGTCCCCGCTCCCCGTCCCCGCTCCCCGTCCCCGCGCCCCGTCCCCGTCCCCGCTCCCCGTCCCCGCTCCCCGTCCCCGCTCCCCGTCCCCACTGTCTCTCCCCACTCCCCGTCCCCACTCACCGTCCCCACTCACCGTCCCCACTCACCGTCACCACTCCCCATTCCCCGTCCCCACTCCCCGTCCCCACTCCCCGTCCCCACTCCCCGTCCCAACTCAACGTCCCCTTTCAACGTCCCCCTCTCCCCGTCCCCTCTCCCCGTCCCCACTCCCCGTCCCCACTCCCCGTCCTCACTCCCAGTCCCCACTCCCCGTCCCCTCTCCCCGTCCCCTCTCCCCGTCCCCACTCCCCGTCCCCACTCCACGTCCCCTCTCACCGTCCCCACGCCCCGTCCCCTCTCCCGTCCCCACTCCCCGTCCCCACTCCCCGTCCCCACTGCCCGTCCCCTCTCCCCGTCCCCACTCCCCGTCCCCTCTCCCCGTCCCCACTCCCCGTCCCCACTCCCCGTCCCCACTCCCCGACACCTCTCCCCTTTCCCACTCCCCGTCCCCTCTCACCGTCCCCACTCCCCGTCCCCTCTCCCCGTCCCCACTCCCCGTCCCCTCTCCCCGTCCCCTCTCCCCGTCCCCTCTCCCCGTCCCCACTCCCCGTCCCCACTCCCCGTCCCCACTGCCCGTCCCCTCTCCCCGTCCCCACTCCCCGTCCCCTCTCCCCGTCCCCACTCCCCGTCCCCACTCCCCGTCCCCACTCCCCGACACCTCTCCCCTTTCCCACTCCCCGTCCCCTCTCCCCGTCCCAACTCCCCGTCCCCTCTCCCCGTCCCCTCTACCCGTCCCCTCTACCCGTCCCCGCTCCCCGTCCCCGCTCCCCGTCCCCGCTCACTGTCCCCGCTCACCGTCCCCGCTCACCGTCCCCACTCCCCACTACCCACTCCCCGTCCCCGCTCCCCGTCCCCGCTCCCCGTCCCCGCTCCACACTCACCGTCCCCACTTACCGTCCCCACTCCCCACTCCCCACTCCCCACTCCCCGTCCTCACTCCCGTCCCCACTCCCCGTCCCCACTCCCCATCCCCACTCAATGTAGCCACTCCCGGTCCCCACTACTCGTACCCGACTGCTCGTCCCGACTGCTCGTCCCCACTCACTGTCCCCACTCACCGTCCCCACTCACCGTCCCCACTCACCGTTGCCACTCACCGTAACCACACTCCCGTCCCCTCTCATGGTCCCCACTCCCCGTCCCCACTCCCCGTCACAACTCCCCGTCCCCTCTCACCGTCCCCTCTCACCGTCCCCGCTCCCCGTCCCCGCTCCCCGTCCCCGCTCCCCGTCCCCTCGCCCCGTCGACGCACCCCGTCCCCGCTCCCATTCCCCGCTCCCCGTCCCCGCTCCACGTCCCCGCTCCCCGTCCACCCTCCCCGTCCCCACTCCCCGTCCCGACTCTCCGTCCCCAGTCACTGGAACCACTCTCCGTCCCCACTCTCGGTCCCCCCTCACCGTCCCCTCTCCCTGTAGCTACTCACCGTCCGTCCCCACTCTCCGACCCCACAGTCCCCTCTCACCGTCCCCTCTCACCGTCCCCACTCACCGTCCCCACTCACCGTCCCCTCTCACCGTCCCCACTCCCTGTAGCTACTCACCGTCCGTCCCCACTTTCCGACCCCACTCACCGTAGCCACTCAACGTCCCCTCTCTCCGTCCCCTCTCACCGTCCCCTCTCACCGTCCCCTCTCACCGTCCCCTCTCACCGTCCCCTCTCCCCGTCCCCACTCACCGTCCCCACTCACCGTCCCCACTCACCGTCCCCTCTCACCGTCCCCACTCCCTGTAGCTACTCACCGTCCGTCCCCACTCTCCGTCCCCACTCACCGTAGCCACTCACCGTCCCCTCTCTCCGTTCCCTCTCACCGTCCCCTCTCACCGTCCCCTCTCACCGTCCCCTCTCACCGTCCCCACTCACCGTCCCCACTCACCGTCCCCTCTCATCGTCCCCACTCCCTGTAGCTACTTACCGTCCGTCCCCACTCCCCGTCCCCACTCACCGTCCCCACTCCCCGTCCGCACTCCCCGTCCCCACTCCCCCGTCCCCACTCCCCGTCCCCACTCCCCGTCCCCTCTCCCGGTCCCTCTCCCCGTCCCCACTCACCGTCCCCACTCCCCGTCCACACTCCCCGTCCCCACTCACCGTCCCCTCTCCCCGTCCCCTCTCACCGTCCCCACTCCCCGTCCCCTCTCACCTACCCCGCTCACCGTCCCCGCTCCCCGTCGGCGCACCCCGTCGCCGCTCCCCGTCGCCGCTCCCCGTCGCCGCTCCCCGTCGCCGCTCCCCGTCGCCGCGCCCCGTCCCCGCTCCCCGTCCCCAGCTCCCCGTCCCCGCTCCCCGTCCCCGCTCCCCGTCCCCGCTCCCGTCCCCGCTCCCCGTCCCCGCTCCCCGTCCCCGCTCCCCGTCCCCGCTCCCCGAACCCGCTCCCCGTCCCCGCTCCCCGTCCCCGCTCCCCGTCCCCGCTCCCCGTCCCCGCTCCCCGTCCCCGCGCCCCGTCCCCGTCCCCGCTCCCCGTCCCCGCTCCCCGTCCCCGCTCCCCGTCCCCACTGTCTCTCCCCACTCCCCGTCCCCACTCACCGTCCCACTCACCGTCCCCACTCACCGTCACCACTCCCCATTCCCCGTCCCCACTCCCCGTCCCACTCCCCGTCCCCACTCCCCGTCCCAACTCAACGTCCCCTTTCAACGTCCCCTCTCCCCGTCCCCTCTCCCCGTCCCCACTCCCCGTTCCCACTCCCCGTCCTCACTCCCAGTCCCCACTCCCCGTCCCCTCTCCCCGTCCCCTCTCCCCGTCCCCTCTCCCCGTCCCCACTTCCCCGTCCCCACTCCACGTCCCCTCTCACCGTCCCACTCCCCGTCCCCTCTCCCCGTCCCCACTCCCCGTCCCCACTCCCCGTCCCCACTGCCCGTCCCCTCTCCCCGTCCCCACTCCCCGTCCCCTCTCCCCGTCCCCACTCCCCGTCCCCACTCCCCGTCCCCACTCCCCGACACCTCTCCCCTTTCCCACTCCCCGTCCCCTCTCACCGTCCCCACTCCCCGTCCCCTCTCCCCGTCCCCACTCCCGTCCCCTCTCCCCGTCCCCTCTCCCGTCCCCTCTCCCCCGTCCCCTCTCCCCGTCCCCACTCCCCGTCCCCACTCCCGTCCCCACTGCCCGTCCCCTCTCCCCGTCCCCACTCCCCGTCCCCTCTCCCCGTCCCCACTCCCCGTCCCCACTCCCCGTCCCCACTCCCCGACACCTCTCACCTTTCCCACTCCCCGTCCCCTCTCACCGTCCCCACTCCCGTCCCCTCTCCCCGTCCCCACTCCCCGTCCCCTCTCCCCGTCCCCTCTCCCCGTCCCCTCTCCCCGTCCCCTCTCCCCGTCCCCTCTCCCCGTCCCCTCTCACAGTCCCCACTCCCCGTCCCCTCTCACCGTGCCCTCTCCCCGTCCCCGCTCCCCACTCCCCACTCACCGTCCCCACTCCCCGTCCCCACTCCCCGTCCCCACTCCCCGTCCCCACTCCCGTCCCCACTCCCCGTCCCCACTCTCCGTCCCACTCTCCGTCCCCACTCACTGGAACCACTCACTGTCCGCACTCTCCGTCCCCACTCTCCGTCCCCACTCTCCGTCCCCACTCACTGGAACCACTCACAGTCCCCACTCCCCGTCCCCTCTCACCGTGCCCTCTCCCCGTCCCCGCTCCCCACTCCCTACTCCCCGTCCCCACTCCCCGTCCCATCCCCCACTCACTGGAACCACTCACTGTCCGCACTCTCCGTCCCCACTCTCCGTCCCCACTCTCCGTCCCCACTCACTGGAACCACTCACAGTCCCCACTCCCCGTCCCCTCTCACCGTGCCCTCTCCCCGTCCCGCTCCCCACTCCCTACTCCCCGTCCCCACTCCCCGTCCCCACTCCCCGTCCCCACTCCCCGTCCCCACTCCCGTCCCCACTCTCCGTCCCCACTCTCCGTCCCCACTCACTGGAACCACTCACTGTCCCCACTCACCGTCCCCACTCCCCGTCCCCACTCCCCGTCCCCACTCCCCGTCCCCACTCCCCGTAGCTACTCACCGTCCATCCCCACTCTCCGACCACACACACCGTAGCCACTCACCGGAGCCACTCACCATCCCCTCTCTCCGTCCCCTCTCACCGTCCCCTCTCACTGTCCCCACTCCCCGTCCCCTCTCCCCGTCCCCTCTCCCCGTCCCCACTCACCGTCCCCACTCCCCGTCCCCATTCACCGTCCCCACTCCCCACTCCCCCGCTCCCCGTCCCCGCTCCCCGTCCCCGCTCTCTGTACCCGCTCCCCGTCCGCACTCACCGTCCCCACTCACCGTCCCACTCCCCCACTCCCCGTACCCACTCCCCGTCCCCACTCCCGTCCCCACTCCCCCGTCCCCACTACCCCGTCCCCACTCAATGTAGCCACTCCCGGTCCCCACTGCTCGTCCCCACTGCCTCGTCCCCACTGCTCGTCCCCACTCACCGTCCCCACTCACCGTCCCCACTCACCGTCCATACTCACCGTCGCCACTCACCGTCCCCACACTCCGTCCCCCTCTCACGGTCCCCACTCCCCGTCCCCGCCTCCCCGTCCCCGCTCCCCGTCCCCGCTCCCCGTCCCCGCTCCCCGTCCCCGCTCACCGTCCCAGCTCCCCGTCCCCGCTCCCCGTCCCCGCTCCCCGTCCCCCTCTCCCCGTCCCCTCCTCACCGTCCCCGCACCCGGTCACCGCTCCCGTCCCCCGCTCCCGGTCCCCGCTCCCCGTCCCCGCTCCCCGTCCCCATTTCCCCGTCCCCACTCCCCGTACCCACACCCCGCCCCCTCTCCCCGCCCCCACTCCCCGTCCCCTCTCACCGTCCCCTCTCCCCGTCCCCTCTCCCCGTCCCCTCTCCCCGTCCCCACTCCCCGTCCCCACTCCCGGTCCCCACTCCCCGTCCCTACTCCCCGTCCCTACTCCCCCGTCCCAACTCAACGTCCCCTTTCAACGTCCCCCTCTCCCCCGTCCCCTCTCCCCGTCCCCTCTCCCCGTCCCCACACCCCCGTCCCCACTCCCCGTCCTCACTCCCCGTCCCCACTCCCCGTCCCCCTTCTCCCCGTCCCCTCTCACCGTCCCCACTCCCCGTCCCCTCTCCCCGTCCCCACTCCCCGTCCCCACTCCCCGTCACCACTCCCCGTCCCCTCTCCCCGTCCCCTCTCCCCGTCCCCACTCCCCGTCCCCTCTCCCCGTCCCCACTCCCCGTCCCCACTCCCCGTCCCCACTCCCCGACCCCCTCTCCCCTTTCCCACTCCCCGTCCCCCTCTCCCCGTCCCCACTCCCCGTCCCCTCTCCCCGTCCCCACTCCCCGTCCCCTCTCCCCGTCCCTTCTCCCCGTCCCCATCTCACCGTCCCCCTCCTCCCCCGTCCCCCTCCTCCCCCGTCCCCTCTCACAGTCCCCACTCCCCGTCCCCTCTCACCGTGCCCTCTCCCGTCCCCGCTCCCCACTCCCTACTCCCCCGTCCCCACTCCCCGTCCCCACTCCCCGTCCCCACTCCCCGTCCCCACTCCCCGTCCCCACTCTCCGTCCCCACTCTCCGTCCCCACTCACTGGAACCACTCACTGTCCCCACTCCCCGTCCCCCACTCCCCGTCCCCACTCCCCGACACCTCTCCCCTTTCCCACTCCCCGTCCCCTCTCACCGTCCCCACTCCCCGTCCCTTCTCCCCGTCCCCACTCCCCGTCCCCTCTCCCCGTCCCCTCTCCCCGTCCCCTCTCCCCGTCCCCCTCTCCCCGTCCCCTCTCCCCGTCCCCTCTCCCCGTCCCCTCTCACAGTCCCCACTCCCCGTCCCCTCTCACCGTGCCCTCTCCCCGTCCCCGCTCCCCACTCCCCACTCACCGTCCCCACTCCCCGTCCCCACTCCCCGTCCCCACTCCCCGTCCCCACTCCCCGTCCCCACTCCCCGTCCCCCACTCTCCGTCCCCACTCTCCGTCCCCACTCACTGGAACCACTCACTGTCCGCACTCTCCGTCCCCACTCTCCGTCCCCACTCTCCGTCCCCACTCACTGGAACCACTCACAGTCCCCACTCCCCGTCCCCTCTCACCGTGCCCTCTCCCCGTCCCCGCTCCCCACTCCCTACTCCCCGTCCCCACTCCCCGTCCCCACTCCCCGTCCCCACTCCCCGTCCCCACTCCCCGTCCCCACTCTCCGTCCCCACTCTCCGTCCCCACTCACTGGAACCACCTCACTGTCCCCACTCACCGTCCCCCACTCCCCGTCCCCACTCCCCGTCCCCACTCCCCGTCCCCACTCCCCGTAGCTACTCACCGTCCGTCCCCACTCTCCGACCACACACACCGTAGCCACTCACCGGAGCCACTCACCATCCCCTCTCTCCGTCCCCTCTCACCGTCCCCTCTCACTGTCCCCACTCCCCGTCCCCTCTCCCCGTCCCCTCTCCCCGTCCCCACTCACCGTCCCCACTTCCCGTCCCCCATTCAACCGTCCCCACTCCCCACTCCCCGCTCCCCGTCCCCGCTCCCCGTCCCCGCTCTCTGTACCCGCTCCCCCGTCCGCACTCACCGTCCCCACTCACCGTCCCCACTCCCCACTCCCCGTACCACATCCCCGTCCCCACTCTCCCGTCCCCACTCCCCGTCCCCACTCCCCGTCCCCACGTCCCCGTCCCCACTCAATGTAGCCACTCCCGGTCCCCCACTGCTCGTCCCCACTGCTCGTCCAGTCCCCACTGCTCGTCCCCACTCACCGTCCCCACTCACCGTCCCCACTCACCGTCCATACTCACCGTCGCCACTCACCGTCCCCACACTCCGTCCCCTCTCACGGTCCCCACTCCCCGTCCCCGCTCCCCGTCCCCGCTCCCCGTCCCGCTCCCCGTCCCCGCTCCCCGTCCCCGCTCACAGTCCCCGCTCCCCGTCCCCGCTCCCCGTCCCCGCTCCCCGTCCCCTCTCCCCGTCCCCTCTCACCGTCCCCGCACCCGGTCACCGCTCCCCGTCCCCGCTCCCGGTCCCCGCTCCCCGTCCCCGCTCCCCGTCCCCATTCCCCGTCCCCACTCCCCGTACCCACACCCCGCCCCCTCTCCCCGCCCCCACTCCCCGTCCCCTCTCACCGTCCCCTCTCCCCGTCCCCTCTCCCCGTCCCCTCTCCCCGTCCCCACTCCCCGTCCCCACTCCCGGTCCCCACTCCCCGTCCCTACTCCCCGTCCCTACTCCCCGTCCCAACTCAACGTCCCCTTTCAACGTCCCCTCTCCCCGTCCCCTCTCCCCGTCCCTCTCCCCGTCCCCACACCCCGTCCCCACTCCCCGTCCTCACTCCCCGTCCCCACTCCCTGTCCCCTTCTCCCCGTCCCCTCTCACCGTCCCCACTCCCCGTCCCCTCTCCCCGTCCCCACTCCCCGTCCCCACTCCCCGTCACCACTCCCCGTCCCCTCTCCCCGTCCCCTCTCCCCGTCCCCACTCCCCGTCCCCTCTCCCCGTCCCCACTCCCCGTCCCCACTCCCCGTCCCCACTCCCCGACCCCTCTCCCCTTTCCCACTCCCCGTCCCCTCTCCCCGTCCCCACTCCCCGTCCCCTCTCCCCGTCCCCACTCCCCGTCCCCTCTCCCCGTCCCTTCTCCCCGTCCCCTCTCACCGTCCCCTCTCCCCGTCCCCTCTCCCCGTCCCCTCTCACAGTCCCCACTCCCCGTCCCCTCTCACCGTGCCCTCTCCCCGTCCCCGCTCCCCACTCCCTACTCCCCGTCCCCACTCCCCGTCCCCACTCCCCGTCCCCACTCCCCGTCCCCACTCTCCGTCCCCACTCTCCGTCCCCACTCACTGGAACCACTCACTGTCCCCACTCACCGTCCCCACTCCCCGTCCCCACTCCCCGTCCCCACTCCCCGTCCCCACTCCCCGTAGCTACTCACCGTCCGTCCCCACTCTCCGACCACACACACCGTAGCCACTCACCGGAGCCACTCACCATCCCCTCTCTCCGTCCCCTCTCACCGTCCCCTCTCACCGTCCCCACTCCCCGTCCCCTCTCCCCGTCCCCTCTCCCCGTCCCCACTCACCGTCCCCACTCACCGTCCCCACTCCCCGTCCCCATTCACCGTCCCCACTCCCCACTCCCCGCTCCCCGTCCCCGCTCCCCGTCCCCGCTCTCCGTCCCCGCTCCCCGTCCCCACTCACCGTCCCCACTCACCGTCCCCACTCCCCACTCCCCGTACCCACTCCCCGTCCCCACTCCCCGTCCCCACTCCCCGTCCCCACTCCCCGTCCCCACTCAATGTAGCCACTCCCGGTCCCCACTGCTCGTCCCCACTGCTCGTCCCCACTGCTCGTCCCCACTGCTCGTCCCCACTCACCGTCCCCACTCACCGTCCCCACTCACCGTCCATACTCACCGTCGCCACTCATCGTCCCCACACTCCGTCGCCTCTCACGGTCCCCACTCCCCGTCCCCGCTCCCCGTCCCCGCTCCCCGTCCCCGCTCCCCGTCCCCGCTCACCGTCCCCGCTCCCCGTCCCCGCTCCCCGTCCCCGCTCCCCGTCCCCTCTCCCCGTCCCCTCTCACCGTCCCCGCACCCGGTCACCGCTCCCCGTCCCCGCTCCCGGTCCCCGCTCCCCGTCCCCGCTCCCCGTCCCCATTCCCCGTCCCCACTCCCCGTACCCACACCCCGCCCCCTCTCCCCGCCCCCACTCCCCGTCCCCTCTCACCGTCCCCTCTCCCCGTCCCCTCTCCCCGTCCCCTCTCCCCGTCCCCACTCCCCGTCCCCACTCCCGGTCCCCACTCCCCGTCCCTACTCCCCGTCCCAACTCAACGTCCCCTTTCAACGTCCCCTCTCCCCGTCCCCTCTCCCCGTCCCCTCTCCCCGTCCCCACTCCCCGTCCCCACTCCCAGTCCTCACTCCCCGTCCCCACTCCCCGTCCCCTTCTCCCCGTCCCCTCTCACCGTCCCCACTCCCCGTCCCCTCTCCCCGTCCCCACTCCCCGTCCCCACTCCCCGTCACCACTCCCCGTCCCCTCTCCCCGTCCCCACTCCCCGTCCCCTCTCCCCGTCCCCACTCCCCGTCCCCACTCCCCGTCCCCACTCCCCGTCCCCACTCCCCGACCCCTCTCCCCTTTCCCACTCCCCGTCCCCTCTCACCGTCCCCACTCCCCGTCCCCTCTCCCCGTCCCCACTCCCCGTCCCCTCTCCCCGTCCCTTCTCCCCGTCCCCTCTCACCGTCCCCTCTCCCCGTCCCCTCTCCCCGTCCCCTCTCACAGTCCCCACTCCCCGTCCCCTCTCACCGTGCCCTCTCCCCGTCCCCGCTCCCCACTCCCCACTTACCGTCCCCACTCCCCGTCCCCACTCCCCGTCCCCACTCCCCGTCCCCACTCCCCGTCCCCACTCCCCGTCCCCACTCTCCGTCCCCACTCTCCGTCCCCACTCACTGGAACCACTCACCGTCCCCACTCTCCGTCCCCACTCTCCGTCCCCACTCACTGGAACCACTCACAGTCCCCACTCCCCGTCCCCACTCACCGTGCCCTCTCCCCGTCCCCGCTCCCCACTCCCCACTCCCCGTCCCCACTCCCCGTCCCCACTCCCCGTCCCCACTCCCCGTAGCTACTCACCGTCCGTCCCCACTCTCCGACCCCACTCACCGTAGCCACTCACCGTAGCCACTCACCGTCCCCTCTCTCCGTCCCCTCTCACCGTCCCCTCTCACCGTCCCCACTCCCCATCCCCTCTCCCCGTCCCCTCTCCCTGTCCCCACTCACCGTCCCCAATCACCGTCCCCACTCACCGTCCCCACTCACCGTCCCCACTCCCCGTCCCCTCTCCCCGTCCCCTCTCCCCGTCCCCTCTCACCGTCCCCACTCCCGTCCCCTCTCACCGTCCCCGCTCCCCGTCCCCGCTCCCCGTCCCCACTCCCCGTCACCGCTCCCCGTCCCCGCTCCCCGTCCCCACTCCCCGTCCACACTCCCCGTCCCCGCTCCCCGTCCCCGCTCTCCGTCCCCGCTCCCCGTCCCCACTCACCGTCCCCAGTCCTCACTCCCCGTACCCACTCCCGTCCCCACTCCCCGTCCCCACTCCCCGTCCCCACTCCCCGTCCCCACTCCCCGTCCCCACTCCCCGTCCCCACTCAATGTAGCCACTCCCGGTCCCCACTGCTCGTCCCCACTGCTCGTCCCCACTCACCGTCCCCACTCACCGTCCATACTCACCGTCGCCACTCACCGTCCCCACACTCCGTCCCCTCTCACGGTCCCCACTCCCCATCCCCGCTCCCCGTCCCCGCTCCCCGTCCCCGCTCCCCGTCCCCGCTCACCGTCCCCGCTCCCCGTCCCCGCTCCCCGTCCCCGCTCCCCGTCCGCGCTCCCCGTCCCCTCTCCCCGTCCCCTCTCCCCGTCCCCTCTCCCCGTCCCCACTCCCCGTCCCCTCTCACTGTCCCCACTCCCCGTCCCCTCTCCCCGTCCCCTCTCACAGTCCACACTCCCCGTCCCCTCTCACCATCCCCTCTCCCCGTCCCCGCTCCCCGTCCCCGCTCCCCACTCCCCACTCCCCACTCCCCGTCCCCACTCCCCGTCCCCACACCCCGTCCCCACACCCCGTCCCCACTCCCCGTCCCCACTCACTGGATCCACCCCCCATCCCCACTCTCCGTCCCCACTCTCGGTCCCCTCTCACCGTCCCCACTCCCCGTCCCCACTCCCCGTCCCCACTCCCCATCCCCACTCCCCGTAGCTACTCACCGTCCGTCCCCACTCTCCGACCCCACTCTCCGACCCCACTCAACGTAGCCACTCACCGTAGCCACTCACCGTCCCCTCTCTCCGTCCCCTCTCCCCGTCCCCACTCCCCGTCCCCACTCCCCGTCCCCTCTCCCCGTCCCCACTCACCGTCCCCACTACCCGTCCCCACTCCCCGTCACAACTCCCCGTACCCGCTCACCGTCCCCGCTCACCGTCCCCGCACACCGTCCCCGCTCCCCGTCCCCGCTCCCGCTCACCGTCCCCGCTCACCGTCCCCTCTCCCCGTCCCCACTCACCGTCCCCACTACCCGTCCCCTCTCCCCGTCCCCACTCCCCGTCCCCACTCCCCGTCCCCACTCCCCGTCCCCTCTCCCCGTCCCCACTCACCGTCCCCACTACCCGTCCCCTCTCTCCGTCCCCTCTCTCCGTCCCCTCTCACCGTCCCCTCTCACCGTCCCCTCTCACCGTCCCCTCTCCCCGTCCCCACTCCCCGTCCCCACTCCCCGTCCCCTCTCCCCGTCCCCACTCACCGTCCCCACTACCCGTCCCCTCTCCCCGTCCCCACTCCCCGTCCCCAATCCCCGTCCCCAATCCCCGTCCCCTCTCACCGTCCCCTCTCACCGTCCCCTCTCCCCGTCCCCTCTCAACGTCCCCACTCCCCGTCCCCTCTCCCCGTCCCCTCTCCCCGTCCCCTCTACCCGTCCCCGCTCCCCGTCCCCGCTCCCCGTCCGCGCTCCCCGTCCCCGCTCCACACTCACCGTCCCCACTTACCGTCCCCACTCCCCACTCCCCACTCCCCGTCCCCACTCCAGGTCCCCACTCCCCGTCCCCACTCCCCGTCCCCACTCAATGTAGCCACTCCCGGTCCCCACTGCTCGTCCCCACTGCTCGTCCCCACTGCTCGTCCCCACTCACCGTCCCCACTCACCGTCGCCACTCACCGTCCCTACACTCCGTCCCCTCTCATGGTCCCCACTCCCCGTCCCCACTCCCCGTCACAACTCCCCGTCCCCGCTCACCGTCCCCGCTCACCGTCCCCGCTCCCCGTCCCCGCTCCCGCTCCCCGTCCCCGCTCACCGTCCCCTCTCACCGTACCCGCTCCCCGTCCCCGCTCCCCGTCCCCGCACCCCGTCCCCACTCCCCGTCGCCGCCGCCCGTCCCCGCTCCCAGTCCCCGCTCCCCGTCCCGCTCCCCGTCCCCACTCCCCGTCCCGACTCTCCGTCCCCAGTCACTGGAACCACTCTCCGTCCCCACTCTCGGTTCCCTCTCACCGTCCCCACTCCCCGTAACTACTCACCGTCCGTCCCCACTCTCCGACCCCACTCACCGTTGCCACTGACCGTCCCCACACTCCGTCCCCTCTCATGGTCCCCACTCCCCGTCCCCACTCCCCGTCACAACTCCCCGTCCCCACTCACCGTCCCCGCTCACCGTCCCCGCTCACCGTCCCCGCTCACCGTCCCCGCTCACCGTCCCCGCACCCCGTCCCCGCTCACTGTCCCCGCTCCCCGTCCCCGCCCCCCGCTCCCCGTCCCCGCTCACCGTCCCCTCTCACCGTCCCCGCTCCCCGTCCCCGCACCCCGTCCCCGCTCCCCGTCGCCGCACCCCGTCCCCGCTCCCCGTCCTCGCTCCCCGTCCCCGCTCCCCGTTCCCACACCCCGTCCCCTCTCCCCGTCCTGACTCTCCGTCCCCAGTCACTGGAACCACTCTCCGTCCCCACTCTCGGTCCCCTCTCACCGTCCCCACTCCCCGTAGCTACTCACCGTCCGTCCCCACTCTCCGACCCCACTCACCGTAGCCACTCACCGTAGCCACTCACCGTCCCCTCTCTCCTTCCCCTCTCACCATCCCCTCTCACCGTCCCCACTCCCCATCCCCTCTCCCCGTCCCCTCTCCCCGTCCCCACTCACTGTCCCCACTGACCGTCCCCACTCTCGTCCCCTCTCCCCGTCCCCACTCCCCGTCCCCAATCCCCGTCCCCACTCACCGTCCCCACTCACCGTCCCCACTCACCGTCCCCACTCCCCGTCCCCTCTCCCCGTCCCCACTCCCCGTCCCAATCCCCGTCCCCACTCCCCGTCCCCTCTCACCGTCCCCACTCCCGTCCCCGCTCACCGTCCCCGCTCACTGTCCCCGCTCACCGTCCCCGCTCACCGTCCCCGCTCACCGTCCCCGCTCCCCGCTCCCCGTCCCCACTCACCGTCCCCTCTCACCGTCCCCGCTCCCCGTCCCCGCACCCCGTCCCCGCTCCCCGTCCCCGCTCCCCGTCCCCGCTCCCCGTCCCCGCTCCCCGTCCCCGCTCCCCGTCCCCACTCCCCGTCCCGACTCTCCGTCCCCAGTCACTGGAACCACTGTCCGTCCCCACTCTCGGTCCCCTCTCACCGTCCCCACTCCCCGTAGCTACTCACCGTCCGTCCCCACTCTCCGACCCCACTCACCGTAGCCACTCACCGTCCCCTCTCTCCGTCCCCTCTCACCGTCCCCTCTCACCGTCCCCACTCCCCATCCCCTCTCCCCGTCCCCTCTCCCCGTCCCCACTCACCGTCCCCACTCACCGTCCCCACTCCCCGTCCCCTCTCCCCGTCCCCACTCCCCGTCCCCACTCCCCGTCACAACTCCCCGTCCCCACTCACCGTCCCCACTCCCCGTCCCCACTCCCCGTCCCCACTCCCCGTCCCCTCTCCCCGCCCCCTCTCCCCGTCCCCACTCCCCGTCCCCTCTCCCCGTCCCCTCTCCCCGTCCCCTCTCACCGTCCCCTCTCACCGTCCACACTCCCCGTCCCCTCTCACCGCCCCCTCTCCCCGCCCCCTCTCCCCGTCCCCGCTCCCCGTCCCCGCTCCCCACTCCCCACTCCCCGTCCCAACTCCCCGTCCCCACACCCCGTCCCCACTCCCAGTCCCCACTCCCCGTCCCCACTCCCCGTCCTCACTCACTGGAACCACCCCCCGTCCCCAATCTCGGTCCCCTCTCACCGTCCCCACTCCCCGTCCCCACTCCCCGTAGCTACTCACCGTCTGTCCCCACTCTCCGACCCCACTCCCCGTCCCCACTCACCGTAGCCACTCACCGTCCCCTCTCACCGTCCCCTCTCTCCGTCCCCTCTCACCGTCCCCACTCACCGTCCCCTCTCCCCGTCCCCGCTCCCCACTCCCCACTCCCCGTCCCCACACCCCGTCCCCACACCCCGTCCCCACTCCCCGTCCCCACTCCCCGTCCCCACTCCCCGTCCCCACTCACTGGAACCACCCCCCGTCCCCACTCTCGGTCCCCTCTCACCATCCCCACTCCCCGTCCCCACTCACTGGAACCACCCCCCGTCCCCACTCTCGGTCCCCTCTCACCGTCCCCTCTCCCCGTCCCCACTCACTGGAACCACCCCCCGTCCCCACACCCCGTCCCCACACCCCGTCCCCACACCCCGTCCCCACTCCCCGTCCCCACTCCCCGTCCCCACTCACTGGAACCACCCCCCGTCCCCACTCCCCGTCCCCTCTCCCCGTCCCCTCTCACCGTCCCCACTCCCCGTCCCCTCTCACAGTCCCCACTCACCGTCCCCACTACCCATCCCCTCTCCCCGTCCCCTCTCCCCGTCCCCTATCACCGTCCCCACTCTCCGTCCCCTCTCCCCGTCCCCTCTCCCCGTCCCCTCTCCCCGTCCAGTCTCACCGTCCCCGCTCCCCGTCCCCGCTCCCCGTCCCCGCTCCCCGTCCCCGCTCCCCGTCCCCACTCCCCGTCCCCGCTCCACACTCACCGTCCCCACTTACCGTCCCCACTCCCCACTCCCCACTCCCCGTCCCCACTCCCCGTCCCCACTCCCCGTCCCCACTTACCATCCCCACTCCCCACTCCCCGTCCCCACTCCCCGTCCCCACTCCCCGTCCCCACTCAATGTAGCCACTCCCGGTCCCCACTGCTCGTCCCCACTGCTCGTCCCCACTGCTCGTCCCCACTCACCGTCCCCACTCACCGTCCCCACTCACCGTCCCCACACTCCGTCGCCGCACCCCGTCCCCGCTCCCCGTCCCCGCTCCCCGTCCCCGCTCCCCGTCCCCGCTCCACACTCACCGTCCCCACTCCCCACTCCCCACTCCCCACTCCCCACTCCCCGTCCCCACTCCCCGTCCCCGCTCCCCGTCCCCGCTCCCCGTCCCCGCTCCCCGTCCCCGCTCCACACTCACCGTCCCCACTTACCATCCCCACTCCCCACTTCCCACTCACCACTCCCCGTCCCCACTCCCCGTACCCACTCCCCGTCCCCACTCAATGTAGCCACTCCCGGTCCCCACTGCTCGTCCCCACTGCTCGTCCCCACTGCTCGTCCCCACTGCTCGTCCCCACTCACCGTCCCCACTCACCGTCCCCACTCACCGTCCCCACACTCCGTCCCCACTCCCCGTCGCCGCACCCCGTCCCCACTCCCCACTCCCCACTCCCCACTCCCCACTCCCCGTCCCCGCTCCCCGTCCCCGCTCCCCGTACTCGCTCCACACTCACCGTCCCCACTTACCATCCCCACTCCCCACTCCCCACTCCCCGTCCCCACTCCCCGTCCCCACTCAATGTAGCCACTCCCGGTCCCCACTGCTCGTCCCCACTGCTCGTCCACACTGCTCGTCCCCACTCACCGTCCCCACTCACCGTCCCCACACTCCGTCCCCACTCCCCATCCCCGCTCCCCGTCCCCGCTCCCCGTCCCCGCTCCCCGTCCCCGCTCCACACTCACCGTCCCCAATTACCGTCCCCACTCCCCACTCCCCACTCCCCGTCCCCACTCCCCGTCCCCACTCCCCGTCCCCACTCAATGTAGGCACTCCTGGTCCCCACTGCTCGTCCCCACTGCTCGTCCCCACTGCTCGTCCCCACTCACCGTCCCCACTCACCGTCGCCACTCACCGTCCCCACTATCCGTCCCCTCTCATGGTCCCCACTCCCCGTCCCCACTCCCCGACACAACTCCCCGTCCCCGCTCACCGTCCCCGCTCACCGTCCCCGCTCCCCGTCCCCGCACCCCGCTCCCCGTCCCCGCTCACCGTCCCCGCTCCCCGTCCCCGCTCCCCGCTCCCCGTCCCCGCTCACCGTCCCCTCTCACCGTCCCCGCTCCCCGTCCCCGCTCCCCGTCCCCGCACCCCGTCCCCGCTCCCCGTCGCCGCCGCCCATCCCCGCTCCCCGTCCCCGCTCCCCGTCCCCGCTCCCCGTCCCCACTCCCCGTCCCCACTCCCCGTCCCGACTCTCCGTCCCCAGTCACTGGAACCACTCTCCGTCCCCACTCTCGGTCCCCTCTCACCGTCCCCACTCCCCTAACTACTCACCGTCCGTCCCCACTCTCCGACCCCACTCACCGTTGCCACTCACCGTCCCCACACTCCGTCCCCTCTCATGGTCCCCACTCCCCGTCCCCACTCCCCGTCACAACTCCCCGTCCCCACTCACCGTCCCCGCTCACCGTCCCCGCTCACCGTCCCCGCTCACCGTCCCCGCTCCCCGTCCCCGCTCCCCGCTCCCCGTCCCCGCTCACCGTCCCCTCTCCCCGTCCCCGCTCACCATCCCCGCTCACCGTCCCCGATCACCGTCCCCTCTCACCGTCCCCGCTCCCCGTCCCCGCACCCCGTCCCCGCTCCCCGTGGCCGCACCCCGTCCCCGCTCCCCGTCCCCGCTCCCCTTCCCCGCTCCCCGTCCCCACTCCCCGTCCCCACTCCCCGTCCCGACTCTCCGTCCCCATCACTGGAACCACTCTCCGTCCCCACTCTCGGTCCCCTCTCACCGTCCCCACTCCCCGTAGCTACTCACCGTCCGTCCCCACTCTCCGACCCCACTCACCGTAGCCACTCACCGTAGCCACTCACCGTCCCCTCTCTCCGTCCCCTCTCTCCGTCCCCTCTCACCGTCCCCTCTCACCGTCCCCTCTCACCGTCCCCACTCCCCGTCCCCTCTCCCCGTCCCCTCTCCCCGTCCCCACTCACCGTCCCCACTCCCCGTCCCCTCTCCCCGTCCCCTCTCCCCGTCCCCACTCCCCGTCCCCACTCCCCGTCCCCAATCCCCGTCCCCAATCCCCGTCCCCAATCCCCGTCCCCACTCCCCGTCCCCTCTCACCGTCCCCACTCCCGTCCCCACTCCCCGTCCCCACTCCCGTCCCCTCTCACCGTCCCCACTCCCCGTCCCCGCTCCCCGTCCCCGCTCCCCGTCCCCGCTCCCCGTCCCCGCTCCCCGTCCCCACTCCCCGTCCCGACTCTCCGTCCCCAGTCACTGGAACCACTCTCGGTCCCCACTCTCGGTCCCCACTCCCCGTCACAACTCCCCGCCCCCACTCACCGTCCCCACTCCCCGTCCCCTCTCCCCGCGCCATCTCCCCGTCCCCACTCCCCGTCCCCTCTCCCCGTCCCCTCTCCCCGTCCCCTCTCCCCGTCCCCTCTCCCCGTCCCCTCTCCCCGTCCCCTCTCACAGTCCACACTCCCCGTCCCCTCTCACCGTCCCCTCACCCCGTCCCCGCTCCCCACTCCCCACTCCCCGTCCCCACACCCCGTCCCCACACCCCGTCCCCACTCCCCGTCCCCACTCCCCGTCCCCACTCACTGGAACCACCCCCCGTCCCCACTCTCGGTCCCCTCTCACCGTCCCCACTCCCCATCCCCACTCCCCGTCCCCACTCCCCGTAGCTACTCACCGTCCGTCCCCACTCTCCGACCCCACTCCCGTCCCCACTCACCGTAGCCACTCACCGTCCCCTCTCTCCGTCCCCTCTCTCCGTCCCCTCTCACCGTCCCCTCTCACCGTCCCCACTCCCCGTCCCCACTCCCCGTCCCCTCTCCCCGTCCCCACTCACCGTCCCCTCTCACCGTCCCCACTCCCCGTCCCCACTCCCCGTCCCCTCTCCCCACTCCCCACTCCCCGTCCCCACTCATCGTCCCCACACCCCGTCCCCACACCCCGTCCCCACACCCCGTCCCCACTCCCCGTCCCCACTCCCCGTCCCCACTCACTGGAACCACCCCCCGTCCCCACTCTCGGTCCCCTCTCACCGTCCCCTCTCCCCGTCCCCACTCCCCGTCCCCACTCCCCGTCCCCTCTCCCCGTCCCCACTCACCGTCCCCACTACCCGTCCCCTCTCCCCGTCCCCTCTCCCCGTCCCCTCTCACCGTCCCCACTCCCCGTCCCCTCTCCCCGTCCCCTCTCCCCGTCCCCTCTCACCGTCCCCGCTCCCCGTCCCCGCTCCCCGTCCCCGCTCCCCGTCCCCGCTCCACACTTACCGTCCCCACTTACCGTCCCCACTCCCCACTCCCCACTCCCCGCTCCCATTCCCCGCTCCCCGCCCCCGCACCCCGTCCCCGCTCCCCGTCGCCGCCGCCCATCCCCGCTCCCCGTCCCCGCTCCCCGTCCCCGCTCCCCGTCCCCACTCCCCGTCCCCACTCCCCGTCCCGACTCTCCGTCCCCAGTCACTGGAACCACTCTCCGTCCCCACACTCGGTCCCCTCTCACTGTCCCCACTCCCCTAACTACTCACCGTCCGTCCCCACTCTCCGACCCCACTCACCGTTGCCACTCACCGTCCCCACACTCCGTCCCCTCTCATGGTCCCCACTCCCCGTCCCCACTCCCCGTCACAACTCCCCGTCCCCACTCACCGTCCCCGCTCACCGTCCCCGCTCACCGTCCCCGCTCCCCGTCCCCGCTCCCCGCACCCCGTCCCCGCTCACCGTCCCCTCTCCCCGTCCCCGCTCACCGTCCCCGCTCACCGTCCCCGCTCACCGTCCCCTCTCACCGTCCCCGCTCCCCGTCCCCGCTCCCCATCCCCGCTCCCCGTGGCCGCACCCCGTCCCCGCTCCCCGTCCCCGCTCCCCTTCCCCGCTCCCCGTCCCCACTCCCCGTCCCCACTCCCCGTCCCGACTCTCCGTCCCCATCACTGGAACCACTCTCCGTCCCCACTCTCGGTCCCCTCTCACCGTCCCCACTCCCCGTAGCTACTCACCGTCCGTCCCCACTCTCCGACCCCACTCACCGTAGCCACTCACCGTAGCCACTCACCGTCCCCTCTCTCCGTCCCCTCTCTCCGTCCCCTCTCACCGTCCCCTCTCACCGTCCCCACTCCCCGTCCCCTCTCCCCGTCCCCTCTCCCCGTCCCCACTCACCGTCCCCACTCACCGTCCCCACTCCCCGTCCCCTCTCCCCGTCCCCTCTCCCCGTCCCCACTCCCCGTCCCCAATCCCCGTCCCCACTCCCCGTCCAAAATCCCCGTCCCCAATCCCCGTCCCCAATCCCCGTCCCCACTCCCCATCCCCTCTCACCGTCCCCACTCCCGTCCCCACTCCCCGTCCCCACTCCCATCCCCTCTCCCCGTCCCCGCTCCCCGTCCCCGCTCCCCGTCCCCGCTCCCCGTCCCCGCTCCCCGTCACAACTCCCCGCCCCCACTCACCGTCCCCACTCCCCGTCCCCTCTCCCCGCCCCATCTCCCCGTCCCCACTCCCCGTCCCCTCTCCCCGTCCCCTCTCCCCGTCCCCTCTCCCCGTCCCCTCTCCCCGTCCCCTCTCACAGTCCACACTCCCCGTCCCCTCTCACCGTCCCCTCTCCCCGTCCCCGCTCCCCACTCCCCACTCCCCGTCCCCACACCCCGTCCCCACACCCCGTCCCCACTCCCCGTCCCCACTCCCCGTCCCCACTCACCGGAACCACCCCCCGTCCCCACTCTCGGTCCCCTCTCACCGTCCCCACTCCCCGTCCCCACTCCCCGTCCCCACTCCCCGTAGCTACTCACCGTCCGTCCCCACTCTCCGACCCCACTCCCGTCCCCACTCACCGTAGCCACTCACCGTCCCCTCTCTCCGTCCCCTCTCTCCGTCCCCTCTCACCGTCCCCTCTCACCGTCCCCACTCCCCGTCCCCACTCCCCGTCCCCTCTCCCCGTCCCCACTCACCGTCCCCTCTCACCGTCCCCACTCCCCGTCCCCACTCCCCGTCCCCTCTCCCCACTCCCCACTCCCCGTCCCCACTCATCGTCCCCACACCCCGTCCCCACACCCCGTCCCCACACCCCGTCCCCACTCCCCATCCCCACTCCCCGTCCCCACTCACTGGAACCACCCCCCGTCCCCACTCTCGGTCCCCTCTCACCGTCCCCTCTCCCCGTCCCCACTCCCCGTCCCCACTCCCCGTCCCCTCTCCCCGTCCCCACTCACCGTCCCCACTACCCGTCCCCTCTCCCCGTCCCCTCTCCCCGTCCCCTCTCACCGTCCCCTCTCACCGTCCCCACTCCCCGTCCCCTCTCCCCGTCCCCTCTCCCCGTCCCCTCTCACCGTCCCCGCTCCCCGTCCCCGCTCCCCGTCCCCGCTCCCCGTCCCCGCTCCACACTTACCGTCCCCACTTACCGTCCCCACTCCCCACTCCCCACTCCCCGCTCCCATTCCCCGCTCCCCGCCCCCGCACCCCGTCCCCGCTCCCCGTCGCCGCCGCCCATCCCCGCTCCCCGTCCCCGCTCCCCGTCCCCGCTCCCCGTCCGCACTCCCCGTCCCCACTCCCCGTCCCGACTCTCCGTCCCCAGTCACTGGAACCACTCTCCGTCCCCACTCTCGGTCCCCTCTCACCGTCCCCACTCCCCTAACTACTCACCGTCCGTCCCCACTCTCCGACCCCACTCACCGTTGCCACTCACCGTCCCCACACTCCGTCCCCTCTCATGGTCCCCACTCCCCGTCCCCACTCCCCGTCACAACTCCCCGTCCCCACTCACCGTCCCCGCTCACCGTCCCCGCTCACCGTCCCCGCTCACCGTCCCCGCTCCCCGTCCCCGCTCCCCGCACCCCGTCCCTGCTCACCGTCCCCTCTCCCCGTCCCCGCTCACCGTCCCCGCTCACCGTCCCCGCTCACCGTCCCCGCTCCCCGTCCCCGCTCCCCGCTCCCCGTCCCCGCTCACCGTCCCCTCTCCCCGTCCCCGCTCACCATCCCCGCTCACCGTCCCCGATCACCGTCCCCTCTCACCGTCCCCGCTCCCCGTCCCCGCACCCCGTCCCCGCTCCCCGTGGCCGCACCCCGTCCCCGCTCCCCGTCCCCGCTCCCCTTCCCCGCTCCCCGTCCCCACTCCCCGTCCCCACTCCCCGTCCCGACTCTCCGTCCCCATCACTGGAACCACTCTCCGTCCCCACTCTCGGTCCCCTCTCACCGTCCCCACTCCCCGTAGCTACTCACCGTCCGTCCCCACTCTCCGACCCCACTCACCGTAGCCACTCACCGTAGCCACTCACCGTCCCCTCTCTCCGTCCCCTCTCTCCGTCCCCTCTCACCGTCCCCTCTCACCGTCCCCACTCCCCGTCCCCTCTCCCCGTCCCCTCTCCCCGTCCCCACTCACCGTCCCCACTCCCCGTCCCCTCTCCCCGTCCCCTCTCCCCGTCCCCACTCCCCGTCCCCACTCCCCGTCCCCACTCCCCGTCCCCAATCCCCGTCCCCAATCCCCGTCCCCAATCCCCGTCCCCACTCCCCGTCCCCTCTCACCGTCCCCACTCCCGTCCCCACTCCCCGTCCCCACTCCCGTCCCCTCTCACCGTCCCCGCTCCCCGTCCCCGCTCCCCGTCCCCGCTCCCCGTCCCCGCTCCCCGTCCCCACTCCCCGTCCCCACTCCCCGTCCCGACTCTCCGTCCCCAGTCACTGGAACCACTCTCGGTCCCCACTCTCGGTCCCCACTCCCCGTCACAACTCCCCGCCCCCACTCACCGTCCCCACTCCCCGTCCCCTCTCCCCGCGCCATCTCCCCGTCCCCACTCCCCGTCCCCTCTCCCCGTCCCCTCTCCCCGTCCCCTCTCCCCGTCCCCTCTCCCCGTCCCCTCTCCCAGTCCCCTCTCACAGTCCACACTCCCCGTCCCCTCTCACCGTCCCCTCTCCCCGTCCCCGCTCCCCACTCCCCACTCCCCGTCCCCACACCCCGTCCCCACACCCCGTCCCCACTCCCCGTCCCCACTCCCCGTCCCCACTCACTGGAACCACCCCCCGTCCCCACTCTCGGTCCCCTCTCACCGTCCCCACTCCCCGTCCCCACTCCCCGTCCCCACTCCCCGTAGCTACTCACCGTCCGTCCCCACTCTCCGACCCCACTCCCGTCCCCACTCACCGTAGCCACTCACCGTCCCCTCTCTCCGTCCCCTCTCTCCGTCCCCTCTCACCGTCCCCTCTCACCGTCCCCACTCCCCGTCCCCACTCCCCGTCCCCTCTCCCCGTCCCCACTCACCGTCCCCTCTCACCGTCCCCACTCCCCGTCCCCACTCCCCGTCCCCTCTCCCCACTCCCCACTCCCCGTCCCCACTCATCGTCCCCACACCCCGTCCCCACACCCCGTCCCCACACCCCGTCCCCACTCCCCGTCCCCACTCCCCGTCCCCACTCACTGGAACCACCCCCCGTCCCCACTCTCGGTCCCCTCTCACCGTCCCCTCTCCCCGTCCCCACTCCCCGTCCCCACTCCCCGTCCCCTCTCCCCGTCCCCACTCACCGTCCCCACTACCCGTCCCCTCTCCCCGTCCCCTCTCCCCGTCCCCTCTCACCGTCCCCTCTCACCGTCCCCACTCCCCGTCCCCTCTCCCCCTCCCCTCTCCCCGTCCCCTCTCACCGTCCCCGCTCCCCGTCCCCGCTCCCCGTCCCCGCTCCCCGTCCCCGCTCCACACTTACCGTCCCCACTTACCGTCCCCACTCCCCACTCCCCACTCCCCGCTCCCATTCCCCGCTCCCCGCCCCCGCACCCCGTCCCCGCTCCCCGTCGCCGCCGCCCATCCCCGCTCCCCGTCCCCGCTCCCCGTCCCCGCTCCCCGTCCCCACTCCCCGTCCCCACTCCCCGTCCCGACTCTCCGTCCCCAGTCACTGGAACCACTCTCCGTCCCCACTCTCGGTCCCCTCTCACCGTCCCCACTCCCCTAACTACTCACCGTCCGTCCCCACTCTCCGACCCCACTCACCGTTGCCACTCACCGTAGCCACTCACCGTCCCCTCTCTCCGTCCCCTCTCTCCGTCCCCTCTCACCGTCCCCTCTCACCGTCCCCACTCCCCGTAGCTACTCACCGTCCGTCCCCACTCTCCGACCCCACTCACCGTAGCCACTCACCGTAGCCACTCACCGTCCCCTCTCTCCGTCCCCTCTCTCCGTCCCCTCTCACCGTCCCCTCTCACCGTCCCCACTCCCCGTCCCCTCTCCCCGTCCCCTCTCCCCGTCCCCACTCACCGTCCCCACTCACCGTCCCCACTCCCCGTCCCCTCTCCCCGTCCCCTCTCCCCGTCCCCACTCCCCGTCCCCAATCCCCGTCCCCAATCCCCGTCCCCAATCCCCGTCCCCAATCCCCGTCCCCACTCCCCGTCCCCTCTCACCGTCCCCACTCCCGTCCCCACTCCCCGTCCCCACTCCCATCCCCTCTCCCCGTCCCCGCTCCCCGTCCCCGCTCCCCGTCCCCGCTCAGCGTCCCCACTCCCCGTCCCGACTCTCCGTCCCCACTCCCCGTCCCGACTCTCCGTCCCCAGTCACTGGAACCACTCTCGGTCCCCACTCTCGGTCCCCACTCCCCGTCACAACTCCCCACCCCCACTCACCGTCCCCACTCCCCGTCCCCACTCCCCGTCCCCTCTCCCCGCCCCCTCTCCCCGTCCCCACTCCCCGTCCCCTCTCCCCGTCCCCTCTCCCCGTCCCCTCTCCCCGTCCCCGTCCCCTCTCCCCGTCCCCTCTCACAGTCCACACTCCCCGTCCCCTCTCACCGTCCCCTCTCCCCGTCCCCGCTCCCCACTCCCCACTCCCCGTCCCCACACCCCGTCCCCACACCCCGTCCCCACTCCCCGTCCCCACTCCCCGTCCCCACTCACTGGAACCACCCCCCGTCCCCACTCTCGGTCCCCTCTCACCGTCCCCATTCCCCGTCCCCACTCCCCGTCCCCACTCCCCGTAGCTAATCACCGTCCATCCCCACTCTCCGACCCCACTCCCCGTCCCCACTCACCGTAGCCACTCACGGTCCCCTCTCTCCGTCCCCTCTCTCCGTCCCCTCTCACCGTCCCCTCTCACCGTCCCCACTCCCCGTCCCCACTCCCCGTCTCCTCTCCCCGTCCCCACTCACCGTCCCCTCTCACCGTCCCCACTCCCCGTCCCCACTCCCCGTCCCCTCTCCCCACTCCCCACTCCCCGTCCCCACTCCCCGTCCCCACACCCCGTCCCCACACCCCGTCCCCACACCCCTTCTCCACTCCCCATCCCCACTCCCCGTCCCCACTCACTGGAACCACCCCCCGTCCCCACTCTCGGTCCCCTCTCACCGTCCCCTCTCCCCGTCCCCACTCCCCGTCCCCACTCCCCGTCCCCTCTCCCCGTCCCCACTCACCGTCCCCACTACCCGTCCCCTCTCCCCGTCCCCTCTCCCCGTCCCCTCTCACCGTCCCCACTCCCCGTCCCCTCTCCCCGTCCCCTCTCCCCGTCCCCTCTCACCGTCCCCGCTCACCGTCCCCGCTCCCCGTCCCCGCTCCCCGTCCCCGCTCCACACTTACCGTCCCCACTTACCGTCCCCACTCCCCACTCCCCACTCCCCGCTCCCCGTCCCCGCTCCCCGCCCCCGCTCCCCGTCCCCGCTCCCCGTCCCCGCTCCCCGTCCCCGCTCCCCGTCCCCACTCCTCACTCACCGTCCCCACTTACCATCCCCACTCCCCACTCCCCGTCCCCACTCCCCGTCCCCACTCCCCGTCCCCACTCAATGTAGCCACTCCCGGTCCCCACTGCTCGTCCCCACTGCTCGTCCCCACTGCTCGTCCCCACTCACCGTCCCCACTCACCGTTCCCACTCACCGTCCCCACTCCCCGTCCCCACTCCCCGTCACAACTCCCCGTCCGCACTCACCGTCCCCGCTCCCCGTCCCCGCTCCCCGTCCCCGCTCCCCGTCCCCGCTCCCCGTCCCCGTCCCCGCTCCCCGAACCCGCTCCCCGTCCCCGCTCCCCGTCCCCGCTCCCCACTCCCCACTCCCCGTGCCCTTTCAACGTCCCCTTTCAATGTCCCCTCTCCCCGTCCCCACTCACCGTCCCCACTCACCGTCCCCACTCCCCACTCCCCACTCCCCGTCCCCACTCCCCGTCCCCACTCCCCGTCCCCACTCCCCGTCCCCACTCCCCGTCCCCTTTCAACGTCCCCTTTCAACGTCCCCTCTCCCCATCCCCTCTCCCCGTCCCCTCTCCCCGTCCCCTCTCCCCGTCCCCTCTCCCCGTCCCCACTCCGCGTCCCCATTCAGCTTCCCCAGTCCCGCACAACACTCCCCATTTCCCTTCCCTCCACCTCCTCACTGCACTCCCCTCCCTCAGTCCCCTACCCCACACTCCTCCCCCACTGTGCTGCATCACTCCCCTCCCCCACTCCCCACTCCGCTTCCCTGCACCTCCTCACTGCCCTCCGCTACCACACTCCCATCCCCCACTACCCTCTCCCTCTCACCTACCGCACTCCCCTACCCCACACCAATCTCCGACACCATTCCCCTTCCCCACTCCGCTCCCCTACTCTCCTACCCCACACCCCTCCCCCACTCCCCTTCCCGCCACCTCCTCACTGCGCACCCCTACCCCACTCCCCTAACTCACTCCCCGCCCCATCTCCACTACCCCATTCCCCTTCCCCATTCCCCTACCCCACCCCTCCCCCACTCACCTCCCCCCCACTCCCATCCACCTCTCCGCTTCCCAGCACCTCTTCACTGCCCACCCTGACCACACTCCCCTACCCCACTCCCCTTCCCCACTCCCCTTCCCCACTCCCCTACCCCACTCCCCTACCGCACTCCCCTTCCCCACTCCCCTGCCCCACTCCCCTGCCCCACTCCCCTAATTCACATCCCTCCCTCACATCCCTCCCCCTCTCCCCTACCCCAAACCCCGACCCCACCCCCTCCCCAACTACCCTCCCTCACTACCCTTCCCCACTCCCCTCCCCTCCCCTGCATCTCTTCACTCCCCTCCCCTCCCCCACTCCGCTTCCCTGCACCTCCTCACTGCCCTCCGCTATCACACTCCGATCCCCCACTCCCCTCCCCCACTCCCCTCCCCCACTCCCCTCCCTCACTCCCCTCCCCCACTCCCCTACATCACAACCAATCCCCACTCCCTTACCCCACTCCCCTCCCCCACTCCCCCATCCACTCCCCAATCCCCTCCCCCACTCCCCTCCCCCACTCCCCTCCCCCACTCCCCAATCCACTCCCCAATCCCCTCCCCCACTCCCCTCCCCCACTCCCCTCCCCCCACTCCCCAATCCACTCCCCAATCCCCTCCCCCACTCCCCTCCCCCACTCCCCTCCCCAACACCTCTCCCACACTCCCCCGCCCCTCTCCCCCGCCCCTCTCCCCCGCCCCTCTCCCCCGCCCCACTCCCCCACCCCACTCCACCCCCCACACCCCCATCCCACACCCCCCACTCCCCTATCCCACTCCCCTACCCCACTCCCATACCCCACTCCCCTACCCACGCCCCTACCCCACGCCCCTATCCCACACCCATACCCCACTCCCCAACACCACTCCCCAACCCCAACCCCAGTCCCCTACACCATTTCCATACCCCACTCCCTTCCACCACACCAACAAACCACTCACATCCCCACCTCACCTCCCCACCTCACCTCCCCACCTCACCTCCCCACCTCACCTCCCCAACTCACCTCCCCAACTCACCTCCCCAACTCACCTCCCCAACTCCCCTCCCCCTCACCCCTCCCCCTCACCCCTCACCCTCACCCCTCACCCCTCCCCCACTCCCCTCCCCCACTCCCCTCCCCCACTCCCCTCCCCCACTCCCCTCCCCCACTCCCCTCACCCCTCCCCCACTCACCTCCCCCACTCCCCTCCCCCACTCCCCTCCCCCACTCCGCTCCCCCACTCCGCTCCCCCACTCCGCTCCCCCACTCCCCTATCCCACTCCCCTATCCCACTCCACTCCCCTCCCCGACTCCCCTCCCCTCCCCGACTCCACTCCCCTCCCCGACTCCACTCCCCTCCCCGACTCCCCTACCCCACTTCCCTTTCCAGCTCCCCTTTCCAACTCCCCTCCCCTCCATCTCCTCACTGCCCTCCCCTACCCAACTCCCTGACACCACTCTGAACCCCCACTCCCCATCTCCACTCCCCATCTCCACTCCCCATCTCCACTCCCCATCTCCACTCCCCTACGCCACTACCCCAACCCACTCACCTCCTCCACTCCACTCCTCCACTCCCCTCCCCAACTCCCCTCCCCTACTCCCCTCCCCCACTCCCCTACCACACTACCCTACCCCACTACCCTCCCTCACATCCCTCCCCCACTCCACGACCCCAAACCCCGACCCCACCCCCTCCCCAACTACCCTCCCTCACTCCCCTTCCCCACACCCCTCCCCCACTCCCCTCCCCTCCCCTGCATCTCCTCACTCCCCTCCCCTCCCCCACTCCGCTTCCCTGCACCTCATCACTGCCCTCCGCTACCACACTCCGATCCCCCACTCCCCTCCCCCACTCCCCTCCCCCACTCCCCTGCCCCACTCCCCTGCCCCACTCCCCTGCCCCACGCCCCTGCCCCACGCCCCTGCCCCACGCCCCTGCCCCACGCCCCTCCCCCACTCCCCTCCCCCACTCCCCTCCCCCACTCCCCGCTCCCCCACCCCCCGCTCCCCCACCCCCGCTCCCCCACCCCCGCTCCCCCACCCCCGCTCCCCCACCCCCGCTACCCCACCCCCGCTACCCCACCCCCGCTCCCCCACCCCGCTCCCCCACCCCCTCTCCTCCACCCCCTCCCCCACCCCCTCCCCCACCCCCTCCCCCACCCCCTCTCCCCTGCCCCTCTCCCCTGCCCCTCTCCCCTGCCCCTCTCCCCTGCCCCTCTCCCCCGCCCCTCTCCCCCGCCCCTGTCCCCCGCCCCTCTCCCCGCCCCTCTCCCCGCCCCTCTCCCCGCCCCTCTCCCCGCCCCACTCCCCCCCACTCCCCCATCCCACACCCCCCACTCCCCTATCCCACTCCCCCATCCCACACCCCCCACTCCCCTATCCCACTACCCTATCCCACTACCCTATCCCAATCCCCTATCCCACTCCCCTACCCCACTCCCCTACCCCACACCCCTACCCCACTCCCCTACCCCACTCCCCTACCCCACTCCCCTACCCCACACCCCAACCCCACACCCCTACCCCACACCCCTACCCCACACCCCTACCCCACTCCCCAACCCCACTCCTCTACCCCACTCCCCTACCCCACTCCCTACCACCACTCCAACACCCAACTCCCCTCCCCAACTCCCCTCCCCAACTCCCCTCCCCAACTCCCCTCACCTCTCCCCCTCACCCCTCGCCCTCACTCCCCTCCCCAACTCCCCTCCCCCACTCCCCTCCCCCACTCCCCTCCCCCACTCCCATCCCTCACTCCCCTCCCCCACTCCCCTATCCCACTCCCCTATCCCACTCCCCTATCCCACTCCCCTATCCCTCTCCCCTATCCCACTCCCCTCCCTGACTCCCCTACCCCACTTCCCTTTCCAACTCCCCTCCCCAACTCCCCTCCCCTCCATCTCCTCACTGCCCTCCCCTACCCAACTCCCTGACACCACTCTGCACCCCCACTCCCCATCTCCACTCCTGATCTCCACTCCCCTACCCCACTACCCCACCCCACTCACCTCCTTCACTCCACTCCTCCACTCCCCTCCCCAACTCCCCTCCCCAACTCCCCTCCCCCACTCCCCTCCCCCACTCCCCTCCCCCACTCCCCTATTCCCCTCCCACACTAACCTACCCAACTCCACTGCCCCACACCCCTACTCCACTCCGCTTACCTCCACCTCCTCAGTGCCCTAATCTACCACACTCCCCTGCCCCACTTCCCTGCCCCACTCCCCTGCCCCACTCCCCTGCCCCACTCCCCTACCCCACTCCGCTTACCTCCACCTCCTCAGTGCCCTACTCTACCACACTCCCCTGCCCCACTCCCCTCCCCCACTCCCCTGCCCCACTCACCTACTCTCCACCTTCTCACTGCACTCCAGTACCCAACACCCTTACCCCACTTACCTCACCCACTCCCCTCCCTCTCTGCCCTTCCCTCCACCTCCTCACTGCGCTCCCCTACCCAACTCCCCTACCCAACTCCCCTGTCCCACTCCCCTGCCCCACGCCCCTAAATTACACACCTCCACCACTCCACTCCCCCTCTTCCGTTCCCTCCACATCCTCACTGCGCTCCCCGACTCCACACCGCTATCCTACTCTACATCCCACTCCCCTCCCCAACTCCCCTGCGGCACTGCCCTCCCCAACTCCCCTACGGCACTGCCCTCCCCCACTCCCTAGGCCACTCCCCTTCATTCCACCTCATCACTGCCCTCCACCAGCCCACTCCCCTTCCCCACTGCCATACCTCACTCCAATCCCCCACTCCCCTACCCCACTCCCCTACCCCACTCCCCTAAACCCACTCCCCTAAACCCACACCCCTAAACCCACTCCCCTAAACCCACTCCCCTAAACCCACTCCCCTGCCCCACTCCCCTGCCGCACTCCCCTGCCCCACACCCCTACCCCACTCCGCTTACCTCCACCTCCTCAGTGCCCTACCCTACCCCACTCCCCTGCCCCACTCCCCTACCCCACTACCCTATCCCACTCCGCTACCCCACTACCCTATCCCACTACCCTATCCCACTCCCCTATCCCACTCCCCTATCCCACTCCCCTATCCCACTCCACTCCCCTCCCCGACTCCACTCCACTCCCCGACTCCACTCCCCTCCCCGACTCCACTCCCCTCCCCGACTCCTCTCCCCTCCCCGACTCCCCTCCCCGACTCCACT
Source organism: Heterodontus francisci (assembly GCF_036365525.1). Lineage (NCBI taxonomy): Eukaryota > Metazoa > Chordata > Chondrichthyes > Heterodontiformes > Heterodontidae > Heterodontus > Heterodontus francisci. The sequence continues at coordinate 65,057 of NW_027141577.1, forward strand.
CCCCTCCCCGACTCCCCTACCCCACTTCCCTTTCCAACTCCCCTCCCCAACTCCCCTCCCCTCCATCTCCTCACTGCCCTCCCCTACCCAACTCCCTGACACCACTCTGCACCCCCACTCCCCATCTCCACTCCCCATCTCCACTCCCCATCTCCACTCCCCATATGCACTCCCCTACACCACTACCCCACCCCACTCACCTCCTCAACTCCCCTCCCCAACTCCCCTCCCCAACTCCCCTCCCCCACTCCCCTCCCCCACTCCCCCATTCCCCTCCCACACTAACCTACCCCACTCCACTGCCCCACACCCCTACTCCACTCCGCTTACCTCCACCTCCTCAGTGCCCTAATCTACCACACTCCCCTGCCCCACTCCCCTGCCCCACTCCCCTGCCCCACTCCCCTGCCCCACTCCCCTCCCCCACTCCCCTCCCCCACTCCCCTCCCCCACTCCCCTGCCTCACTCCCCTGCCTCACTCCCCTGCCCCACTCCACTCCCCCACTCCCCTCCCCCACTCCCCTCCCCCACTCCCCTGCACCACTCCACTGCCCCACTCCCTTGCCCCACTCCCCTGCCCCACTCCCCTGCCCCACTCCCCTGCCCCACACCCCTACCCCACTCCGCTTACCTCCACCTCCTCAGTGCCCTACTCTACCACACTCCGCTGCCCCACTCCCCTCCCCCACTCGCCTGCCCCACTCACTAACACTCCACCTTCTCACTGCACTCCAGTACCCAACACCTCTACCCCACTTACCTCACCCACTCCCCTCCCTCTCTCCCCTTCCCTCCACCTCCTCACTGCACTCCCCTACCCAACTCCCCTACCCAACTCCCCTACCCAACTCCCCTGTCCCACTCCCCTGCCTCACTCCCCTAAATCACACACCTCCACCACTCCACTCCCCCTCTTCCCTTCCCTCCACATCCTCACTGCGCTCCCCGACTCCACACCACTATCCTACTCTACATCCCACTCCCCTACCCCACTCCCCAACTCACTTCCCTCCCCCACTCACCTCCCCTACACACCTTCTCCTCCTCACTGCCCTCCCCTCCCCAACTCCCCTATGGCACTGCCCTCCCCAACTCCCCTACGGCACTGCCCTCCCCCACTCCCTGGGCCACTCCCCTTTATTCCACCTCATCACTGCCCTCCACCACCCCACTCCCCTTCCCCACTGCCATAACTCACTCCAATCCCCCACTCCAATCACCCACTCCAATCCCCCACTCCCCTACCCCACTCCCCTAACCCACTCCCCTAAACCCACTCCCCTAAACCCACTCCCCTAAACCCACTCCCCTAAACCCACTCCCCGAAACCCACTCCCCGAAACCTACTCCCCGAAACCTACGCCCCGAAACCTACTCCCCGAAACCCACTCCCCGAAACCCACTCCCCGAAACCCACTCCCCGAAACCCACTCCCCGAAACCCACTCCCCGAAACCCACTCCCCTAACCCACTCCCCTACCTCACTCCCCTACCCCACTCACTTAATACACACCCCTCCCCAACTCCCCTCCCCAACTTTCCTCCCCAACTTTCCTCACCCACTCACCTCACCAACTCCCATACCCCACTACACTCCCCAACTCCCCTCCGCAACTCCCATCCACAACACCCCTCCGTCACTCCCCTACCCCAACTCCCCTCCCCAACTCCTTTCCCTCACTCCCCTACACCATTCCCCTCCCGAACTCCCCCTCCCCAACTCCCCTCCCCAACTCCCCTCCCCAACTCCCCTCCCCAACTCCCCTCCCCCACTCCCCTCCCCCACTCCCCTCCCCCACTCCCCTCCCCCACTGCCATACCTCACTCCAATCCCCCACTCCCCTACCCCACTCCCCTACCCCACTCCCCGACCCCACATGCCTCGCCCACACCCCTACCCCACTCGCCCCCCTACTACCCTACCCCACTCCGCTATTACACTCCCCTACCCCACTCCCCAACACCACATCAATAACACACTCCCCTACCCAACTACTGCTCCCCAACTCTCCGAACCAAATACCCTCCCCCACTCCCCTTCTCTTCACCTCCTCAGTGCACTCCCCTCCCCCACTCCCTTCCCCTACTCCCCTTCCTTCTGCTCCTCACTGCCCTCCCCTACCCAGATCCCCTACGCCACCGCCTCTCTCCCTCCCCACGTCACTCCCCTTCCCTCCACCTCCTCACTGGCCTCCCCTACCACACACCCCCAATCCACTCCCCTCAGACACTGCCCTACCTCACTCCACAACCCCCTCCCTCCCCCTCTTCATTCCACTCCACCTCCCCTTCCTCCCCCTCTTCATTCCCATCAACCAACCCCACCCTCCGACTCTTCATTCCCCTCTGACAACCACTCCCTCCACCTCTTCATTCGTCACCACCTCCCCCTCCCTCCCCCTCTTCATTCTCCTCCACCTCCTCTCCCTACCCCTTTTAATTCCCCTCAACCTCCCCCTCCCTCCCCTCTTCATTCTCCTCCACCTCCTCTCCCTACCCCTTTTAATTCCCCTCCACCTCCCCCACCCTCCCCATCTTCATTCCCATCCACCTCCCCCTCCCTCCCCCTGTTCATTCCCCTCCACCTCCCCCTCCCTCCCCCTCTTCATTCCCCTCCACCTCCCCTTCCCGCTCCCTCTTCATTCCCCTCCACCTCCCACTCCCTCCCCCTCTTCATTCCCCACCACCTCCCACTCCCTCCCCCTCTTCATTCCCATCCACCACACCCACCTCCCTCCCCCTCGTCATTCCCCTCCACCTCCCCCTCCCTCCCCCTCTTCATTCCCATCCACCACCCCATCCCTCCCCCTCTTCATTCCCATCCACAACCCCCTCCCTCCCCCTTTTCATTCCCCTCCACCTCACCCTCCCTCCCCCTCTTCATTCCCATCCACCACCCCATCCCTCCCCCTCTTCATTCCCATCCACAACCCCCTCCCTCCCCCACTTCATTCCACTCCACCTCCCCCTCCCTCCCCCTCTTCATTCCCATCCACCAACCCCACCCTCCCACTCTTCATTCCCCTTCTGACACCCCTCTCTCCCCCTCCTCATTCGACCCAACCTCCCCTCCCTCCCCCTCTTCATTCCCGTCACCTGCCCCTCCATCCCCATTTTCATACCCATCCTCCTCCCACTCCCTCCCCTTCTTCATTCCCCTCCCCTCTTAATTCCCCTCCACCTCCCCCTCCCTCCCACTCTTCATTCCCATCCACAACCCCTTCCCACACCCTCTTCATTCCACTCCACCACCCACTCCCTCCCCCTCATCATTCCCATCCGCCATCCCCTCCCTCCGCCTCTTCATTCCCCTCCACCACCCCCTCCCACCACTCTTCATTCCCCTCCACCACCCCCTCCTTCCCCCTCTTCATTCTTCACCACCTCCCCCTCCCTCCGCCTCTTCATTCCCCTCCACCACCCCCTCCCACTCCTCTTCATTCCCCTCCACAACCCCCTCCCTCCCCCTCTTCATCCTTCACCACCTCCCCTCCCTCCTCCTCTTCATTTCCCTCCACCACCCCCTCCCACCCCTCTTCATTCCCCTCTCCCACCCCCGTCCTCCCCTCTTCATTCCACTCCACCACCCCTCCCTCCCCTCATCATTCCCCTCCATCAACCCCTCCCTCCCCCTCTTCATTCCTCTCCACCTCCCCCTCTGCCCCCCTCTTAATTCCCGTCCACCTCCCCCACCCTCCCCATCTTCATTCCCATCCACCTCCCACTCCCTCCCCCTCTTCATTCCCGTCCACCTCCCACTCCCTCCCCCTCTTCATTCCCCTCCACCTCCCACTCCCTCCCCCTCTTCATTCCCCTCCACCTCCCACTCCTTCCCCCTCTTCATTCCCCTCCACCTCCCACTCCCTCCCCCTCTTCATTCCCCTCCACCTCCCACTCCTCCCACTCTTCATTCCCATCCACAACCCCCTCCCTCCCCCTCTTCATTCCACTCCACCTCCCCCTCCCTCCCCCTCTTCATTCCCATCAACCAACCCCACCCTCCCACTCGTCATTCCCCTCTGACACCACCTCCCTCCCCCTCCTCATTCGTCACCACATCCCCCTCCCTCCCCCTCTTCATACCCCTCAACCACCCCCACCCTCCCCCTCTTCATTCTCCTCCACCTCCACTCCCTACCCCTTTTCATTCCCCTCCACCTCCCCCGCCCTCCACATCTTCATTCCCATACACCTCCCCTACCCTCCCCCTGTTCATTCCCGTCCACCTCCCCCTCCCTCCCCCTCTTCATTCCCCTCCCCCCTCCCTCCCCCTCTTCATTCCCTTCCACCGCCCACTCCCTCCCCCTCTTCATACCCCTCCACCTCCCACTCCCCCCTCTTCATTCCCATCCACCACCTCCTGCCTCCCCATCTTCATTCCCATCCACCAACCCCTCCCTCCCCCTCGTCATTCCCCTCCACGTCCCCCTCCCTACCCCTTTTCATTCCCCTCCACCACCCCCTCCCTCCCCTCTTCATTACACTCTACCACCCCCTCCCTCCCCCCCTGCATTCCCATCCACCAGCCCATCCCGCCCCCTCTTCATTCCCCTCTGACACCCCCTCCCGCCCCCTCTTCATTCGTCACCACCTCCCCCTCCCTCCCCCTCTTCTTTCCCCCTCCACCTCCCCCTCCCTCCCCCTCTTCATTCCCCTCCACCTCCCCCTCCCTCCCCCTCTTCATTCCCTCCACCTCCCCCTCCCTCCCCCTCTTCATTCCCCTCCACCACCCCCTCCCACCCATCTACATTCCCCTCCACCACCCCCTCCCTCCCCCTCTTCATTCTTCACCACCTCCCCTTCCCACCCCTCTTCATTCCCCTCTCCCACCCCGTCCTCCCGTCTTCATTACCCTCCCCCTCCTCCTCCCTCCCCCTCTTCATTCCCCTCCACCTACCCCTCCCTCCCCTCATCATTCCCCTCCACCAACCACTCCCTCCCCCTCTTCATTCCCATCCACATCCCCCTCCCTCCCCCTCTTCATTCCCATCCACCACACCTTCCCTCCACATTATCTTGCCCCTCCACCACCCCTCATTTTCCCTCCTCTTTCCCCTACTCCTCCCACTCCCTCCCCCTCTTAATTCCCCTCCACCTCCCCCTCCCTCCCCCTCTTCATTTCCCCCCCACCTCACCCTCCCACCCCCTCTTCATTCCCCTCCACATCCCCCTCCCACCCCCTCTTCATTACACTCCACCACCACCTTCCTCCCCCTCTTCATTCCACTCCACCACCCACTCCCTCCTCCACTTCATTCCCCTCCACCAGCCCCTCCCTCCCCCTATTCATTCCCCTCCACGTCCCCATCCCTCCCCCTCATCATTCCCATCCGCCATCCCCTCCCTCCCCCTCTTCATTCTTCACCACCTCCCCCTCCCTCCCCCTCTTCATTCCGCTGTACCACCCCCTCCCTTCCCTCTTCATTCCACTCCACCCCCCCCTCCCCCTATTCAATCCCCTCCACCATCCCCCCTCCCCCTCTTCATTCGTCACCACCTCCCCCTCCCTCCCCCTCTTCATTCACCTCCCCTCCTCCTCCCAACCCCTCTTCATTCCCCTCCACCTACCCCTCCCTCCCCTCTTCATTCCCCATCCTTCCAACAAACTCTCCCTCCCCCTCTTCATTACACTCCACCACCCCCCTCCCTCCCCCTCTTCATTCCCCTAAACATCCGCCTCCCTCCCCCTCTTCATTCCCATCCACCACCCCCTCCCTCTCCCTCCCTCACACAATTCATTCACTCCACATCCCCCTCCCACCCCCTCTTCATTCCACTCCACCACCCCGTCCCTCCCCCTCTTCATTCCCCTCCACAACCCCCTCCCTCCCCCTCTGCATTCCACTCCACCAACCCCTACCTTCCCTCTTCAAGCCCCGCCACCACCCCCTCCCTCCCCCTCTTCATTCGCTTCCCCCTTCCCCTCCCTCTCCCTCTTCATTCCCCTCCACATCCCCCTCCATCCCACTCTTCATTCCAATCCACCTCCCAATCTTCATTCCCCTCCACCACCCCTTTCCACCCCCTCTTCATTCCATTCCACCATCCTCTACCTCCCCCTCTTCACTCCCCTCCACCTCCCCCTCCTTCCCCCTCTTCAGTGCCCTCCACCTCCCCCTCAATCCCCTCTTAATTCCCCTCCACCTCCCCATCCTTCCCCCTCTTCATTCCCATCCACCAGCCCCTCCCTCCCCCACTTCATTCCCCTCCACGTCCCCATCCCTCCCCCTCATCATTCCCGTCCGCCATCCCCTCCATCTGCCTCTTCATTCCCCTCCACCACCCCCTCCCACCCCTCTTCATTCCCCTCCACCACCCCCTCCCTCCCCCCTCTTCATTCCACTCCACTCCCTTCCCTATTCAATACCCTCCACCACCCCCTCCCACTCCTCTTCATTCCCCTCCACCACCCCCTCCCTCCCCCTCTTCATTCCACTCCACCCCCCTCCCCCTATTCAATCCCCTCCACCATCCCCTCCCTCCCCCTCTTCATTCACCTCCCCTCCTCCTCCCAACCCCTCCATTCCCCTCCACCACCCCCTCCCTCCCCTCCCTCCCCTCCCTCCCCCTCCCTCCTCCTCCTCCCACCCTTCTTTCACCTCCACCTACCCCCTCCCTCCCCCTCTTCATTCCACTCCACCACCCCCTCCCTCCCCCTCTTCATTCCCCTCCCCTTCCTCGTACCACCCCCTCTTCATTCCCCTCCACCATCCTCTCCCTCCCCACTTCATTCTTCACCACCTCCCCCTCCTTCCCCTCTTCATTCCCCTCCCCCTCCCTCCCACTCTTCATTCACCTCCACCTACCCCTCCCTCCCCCTCTTCATTCCACTCCACCACCCCCACCCTCCCCTCTTCATTCCCCTCCCCCTCCCCGTACCTCCCCCTCTTCATTGCCCTCCACCAACGCCTCCCTCCCCCTCTTCATTCCCCTCCCCCACCCTCCCACTCTTCATTCTCCTCCCCCTCCCTCCGACTCTTCATTCACCTCCCCCTCTCTCCCCCTCTTCATTCCCCTGCCCCTCCTCCTCCCTCCCCCTCTTCATTCCACTACACCACCCCCACCCTCCCCCTCTTCATTCCCCTCCACCACCCTTTCCCTCCCCCTCTTCATTCGCCTCCCCCTCCCCCTCCCTCCCACTCTTCATGCCACTACACCACCCCCTCCCTCCCCCTCTTTCTTCCACCCCACCTCCCCCTCCCTCCCCTTTTTCATTCCCATCCACCTCCGCCGCCCTCGCCCTCTTCATTCCCCTCCCCTCCCTCCCTCCCCTCTTCATTCCCCTCCCCCTCCCACCCCCTCTTCATTCACCTCCGCCTACCCGTCCCTCCCCCTCTTCATTCCACTCCACCACCCCCCTCCCTCCCCCCTCCCCCTCCCTCCCCCTCTTCATTGCCCTCCACCAACCCCTCCCTCCCCCTCTTCATTCCCCTCCACCATTCCCTCCCTCCCCACTTCATTCTTCACCACTTCCCCCTCCCTCCACCTCTTCATTCCCCTCCCCCTCCTTCCCACTCTTCATTCTCCTCCCCCTCTCTCCCCCTCTTCATTCCCCTCCCCCTCCTCCTCAATCCCCCTCTTCATTCACCTCCACCAATCCACCCTCCCCCTCTTCATTCCCCTCCACATGCCCCTTTTCTCCCCATCTTCATTCCCATCCAACTCCCCTTCCCTCCCCCTCTTCATTCCCATCCACCTCCCACTCCCTCCCCCTCTTCATTCGCCTCCACCACCCCTCCATTCCCCTCTTCTTTCCCCTCCACCACCCCTCCCTCCCCCTCTTCATTCCCCTCCACCTCCCTCTCCCTCCCCCTCTTCATTCCCATCCAACATCCCCTCCCTCCCCTCTTCATACCACTCCACCTCCACATTTCTCCCCTCTTCATTCCCCTCCACCACCCCCTCCATTCCCCTCTTCATTCCCCTCAACCATCCCCTCCCTCCCCCTTCAGACTTCACCTCCTCCCGCTCCCTCCCCCTCTTCATTCCCCTCTATCACGCCCTTCCTTCCCCTCTTCATTCTCCTCCACCACCCCCTGCCTTCCCCTCTTCATTCCCATCCACCTCCCACTCCCTCCCCTCTTCATTCGCCTCCACCACCCATCCATTCCCCTCTTCTTTCCCCTCCCCCACCCCTCCCTCCCCCTCTTCATTCCCCTCCACCTCCCTCTCCCTCCCCCTCTTCATTCCCATCCAACACCCCCTCCCACCCCTCTTCATACCACTCCACCTCCACATTTCTCCCCTCTTCATTCCCCTCCACCACCCCCTCCATTCCCCTCTTCATTCCCCTCAACCATCCCCTCCCTCCCCCTTCAGACTTCACCTCCTCCCGCTCTCTCCCCCTCTTCATTCCCCTCAATCACGCCCTCCCTTCCCCTCTTCATTCTCCTCCACCACCCACAGCCTTCCCCTCTTCATTCCCAAAAACCTCCCGCTCCCTTCCCCTCTTCATTCTCCTCCACCACCCACAGCCTTCCCCTCTTCATTCCCAAAAACCTCCCGCTCCCTTCCCCTCTTCATTCCCCTCCACCTGCCAATCCCTCCCCCTCTTCATTCCCCTCCCGGTCCTCCATCTTCCCCCTCTTCATTCCACTCCACCAACCCCTCCCTCCCCATCTTCATTCCCATCCACCTCCCTTCCCCTCTTCATTCCCCTCAACCACCCCCTCCCTCCCCCCTCATCCTTCCCCTCCAACACCCCCTCCCTACCCCTTTTCATTCCCCTCCACCTACCCCTCCCTCCCCATCATCATTCCATCCACCACCCCCTCCCTCGCCCTCTTCATTCCCCTCCACCTCCCACTCCCTCCCCCTCTTCATTCCCCTCCACAAACCCCTCCCTCCCCCTCTTCATTCCCATCCACCTCCCCGTCCCTCCCCCTCTTCATTCCCCTCAACCACCCCCTCCTTCCCCCTCTTCATTCTCCTCCACCACCCCCCTCCCTTCCACTTTTCATACCCCTCCACCTCCCCTCCCTCCCCCTGTTCTTTCCTCTCCACCACCCCCGCTCTCCCCCTCTTCATTCCCCTCTAACACCCCCTCCCTCCCCCTTTTCATTCCGCTCCACCACCTCCTCACTTCCCCTCTACATTCCCATCCAACACCCCCTCCCTCCCCTCTTCATTCCACTCCACCTCCCCCTCCCTCCACCTCTTCATTCCCCTCCACAACCCCCTCCCTCCCCCTCTTCATTACCCTCTAACACCCCCTCCCTCCCCCTCTTCATTCTTCACCACCTCCCCCTCCCTCCCCCACTTCATTCCCCTCTACCGCCACCTCCCTCCCCTCTTCATTCCACTCCACTACCCTCTCCCTCCCCCTCGTCATTGCCCTCCACCAACCCCTCCCTCCCCCTCTTCATTCCCCCCCACAATCCCCTCCACCATCCCCTCCACATTCCCCCCCACAATCCCCTCCACCATCCCCTCCAACCGCCACTTCATTCTTCACCACCTCCCCCTCCCTCCCACTCCCTCCCCCTCCCTTCCCCTCTTCATTCCCCACCCCCTCCTCCTCCCTCCCCCTTATCATTCACCTCCACCTACCCCTCCCCTCCCCTCTTCATTCCACTCCACCGCTCCCTCGCTCCCCGTCTTCATTCTTCACCACCTCCCCCACCCTCCCCCTCTTCATTCCCCTCAACCACCCCCCTTCTTCCCCCTCTTCATTCTCCTCCACCACCCCCTCCCTTCCACTTTTCATACCCCTCCACCTCCCCTCCCTCCCCCTGTTCTTTCCTCTCCACCACCCGCGCCCTCCCCCTCTTCATTCCCCTCTAACACCCCCTCCATCCCCCTCTTCATTCCCCTCTAACACCCCCTCCCTCCCCTCTCTTCATTCCCCTCTAACACCCCCTCCCTCCAATTTTTCATTCCGTCCACCACCCTTTCACTTCCCCTCTACATTCCCATCCACCACCCCCTCCCTCCCCTCTTCATTCCACTCCACCTCCCCTTCCCTCCACCTCTTCATTCCCCTCCACAACCCCCTCCCTCCCCCTCTTCATTCCCCTCTAACACCCCCTCCATCCCCCTCTTCATTCCCCTCTAACACCCCCTCCATCCCCCTCTTCATTCCCCTCTAACACCCCCTCCCTCCCCCTCTTCATTCCACTCTAACACCCCCTCCCTCCCCCTTTTCATTCCGCTCTACCACCCCCTCACTTCCCCTCTACATTCCATTCCACAACCCCCTCCCTCCCCTCTTCATTCCACTCCACCTCCCCCTCCCTCCACCTCTTCATTCCCCTCCACAACCCCCTCCCTCCACCTCTTCATTCCCCTCCACAACCCCTTCCCTCCACCCCTTCATTCCCCTCCACAATCCCCTCCACCATCCCCTCCATCCGCCACTTCATTCTTCACCACCTCCCCCTCCCACCCACTTCCTCCCCCTCCCTTCCCCTCTTCATTCCACTCCACCGCTCCCTCCCTCCCCGTCTTCATTCCCCTGCCCCTCCCCGTACCACCCCCTCTTCATTCCCCTCCACCATCGCCTCCCTCCCCCACTTCATTCTCCACCACCTCCCCCTCCCTCCCCCTCTTCAGTCCCCTCCCCCTCTCTTCCCCTATTCATTCCCCTCCGCCTCTCTTCCCCTCTTCATTCCGCTCCCCCTCCTCCTCCCTCCCCCTCTTCATTCACCTCCACCTACCCCTCCCTCCACCTCTTCATCCCACTCCACCACCCCCTCGTTTCCCCTCTTCATTCCCCTCCACCAACCACTCCCTCCCCCTCTTCATTCCACTCCAACACCCCTTCCCTCCCCCTCTTCATTCTTCACCACCTCCCTCTCCCTCCCCCTCGTCATTGCCCTCCACCAACCCCACCCTCCCCCTCTTCATTCCCCTCCACCTCCCCCTCCCTCCCCCTCTTCATTCCCCTCCACCTCCCCCTCCCTCCCCCTCTTCATTCCCCTCCACCACCCCCTCCCACCCCTCTACATTCCCCTCCACCACCCCCTCCCTCCCCCTCTTCATTCTTCACCACCTCCCCCTCCCACCCCTCTTCATTCCCCTCTCCCACCCCGTCCTCCCGTCTTCATTACACTCCCCCTCCTCCTCCCTCCCCCTCTTCATTCCCCACCACCTACCCCTCCCTCCCCTCATCATTCCCCTCCACCAACCACTCCCTCCCCCTCTTCATTCCCATCCACATCCCCCTCCCTCCCCCTCTTCATTCCCATCCACCACACCTTCCCTCCACATTATCTTGCCCCTCCACCACCCCTCATTTTCCCTCCTCTTTCCCCTACTCCTCCCACTCCCTCCCCCTCTTAATTCCCCTCCACCTCCTCCTCCCTCCCCCTCTTCATTTCCCCCCCACCTCACCCTCCCACCCCCTCTTCATTCCCCTCCACATCCCCCTCCCACCCCCTCTTCATTACACTCCACCACCACCTTCCTCCCCCTCTTCATTCCACTCCACCACCCACTCCCTCCTCCACTTCATTCCCCTCCACCAGCCCCTCCCTCCCCCTCTTCATTCCCCTCCACGTCCCCATCCCTCCCCCTCATCATTCCCATCCGCCATCCCCTCCCTCCCCCTCTTCATTCTTCACCACCTCCCCCTCCCTCCCCCTCTTCATTCCGCTGTACCACCCCCTCCCTTCCCTCTTCATTCCACTCCACCCCCCCTCCCCCTATTCAATCCCCTCCACCATCCCCTCCCTCCCCCTCTTCATTCGTCACCACCTCCCCCTCCCTCCCCCTCTTCATTCACCTCCCCTCCTCCTCCCAACCCCTCTTCATTCCCCTCCACCTACCCCTCCCTCCCCTCTTCATTCCCCTCCAACAAACTCTCCCTCCCCCTCTTCATTACACTCCACCACCCCCTCCCTCCCCCTCTTCATTCCCCTAAACATCCGCCTCCCTCCCCCTCTTCATTCCCATCCACCACCCCCTCCCTCTCCCTCCCTCACACAATTCATTCCACTCCACATCCCCCTCCCACCCCCTCTTCATTCCACTCCACCACCCCGTCCCTCCCCCTCTTCATTCCCCTCCACAACCCCCTCCCTCCCCCTCTGCATTCCACTCCACCAACCCCTACCTTCCCCTCTTCAAGCCCCGCCACCACCCCCTCCCTCCCCCTCTTCATTCGCTTCCCCCTTCCCCTCCCTCTCCCTCTTCATTCCCCTCCACATCCCCCTCCATCCCACTCTTCATTCCAATCCACCTCCCAATCTGCATTCCCCTCCACCACCCCCTTCCACCCCCTCTTCATTCCATTCCACCATCCTCTACCTCCCCCTCTTCACTCCCCTCCACCTCCCCCTCCTTCCCCCTCTTCAGTGCCCTCCACCTCCCCCTCCATCCCCTCTTAATTCCCCTCCACCTCCCCATCCTTCCCCCTCTTCATTCCCATCCACCAGCCCCTCCCTCCCCCACTTCATTCCCCTCCACGTCCCCATCCCTCCCCCTCATCATTCCCGTCCGCCATCCCCTCCATCTGCCTCTTCATTCCCCTCCACCACCCCCTCCCACCCCTCTTCATTCCCCTCCACCACCCCCTCCCTCCCCCTCTTCATTCCACTCCACTCCCTTCCCTATTCAATCCCCTCCACCACCCCCTCCCACTCCTCTTCATTCCCCTCCACCACCCCCTCCCTCCCCCTCTTCATTCCACTCCACCCCCCTCCCCCTATTCAATCCCCTCCACCATCCCCTCCCTCCCCCTCTTCATTCACCTCCCCTCCTCCTCCCAACCCCTCTTCATTCCCCTCCACCACCCCCTCCCTCCCCCTCCCTCCCCCTCCTCCTCCCTCCCACCCTTCTTTCACCTCCACCTACCCCCTCCCTCCCCCTCTTCATTCCACTCCACCACCACCTCCCTCCCCCTCTTCATTCCCCTCCCCTTCCTCGTACCACCCCCTCTTCATTCCCCTCCACCATCCTCTCCCTCCCCACTTCATTCTTCACCACCTCCCCCTCCTTCCCCTCTTCATTCCCCTCCCCCTCCCTCCCACTCTTCATTCACCTCCACCTACCCCTCCCTCCCCCTCTTCATTCCACTCCACCACCCCCACCCTCCCCTCTTCATTCCCCTCCCCCTCCCCGTACCTCCCCCTCTTCATTGCCCTCCACCAACGCCTCCCTCCCCCTCTTCATTCCCCTCCCCCACCCTCCCACTCTTCATTCTCCTCCCCCTCCCTCCGACTCTTCATTCTCCTCCCCCTCTCTTCCCCTCTTCATTCCCCTCCCCCTCCTCCTCCCTCCCCCTCTTCATTCACCTCCACCTACCCTTCCCTCCCCCTCTTCATTCCACTACACCACCCCCACCCTCCCCCTCTTTATTCCACTCCACCACCCCCTCCCTCCCCCTCTTCATTCCCATCCACCACCCTTTCCCTTCCCCGCTTCATTCGCCTCCCCCTCCCCATCCCTCCCCCTCTTCATTCCCCTCCCCCTCGCTCCCCCTCTTCATTCCCCTCCCCATCCCGCTCCCTCCACCTCTTCATTCCCATCCACCACCCCGTCCCTCCCCCTCCCTCCCACTCTTCATTCCACTACACCTCCCCCTCCCTCCCACTCTTCATTCCACTCCACCACCCCCTCCCACACCCTCTTCATTCCCAGCCACCTCTCCCTACCTCCCCCTCTTCATTCCCCTCCAACTCCCCCCACCCTCCCCCTTTTCATTCCCATCCACCTCCCCCTCCCACGCCCTCATCATTCCCCTCCCCCTCCCTCCCCTCTTCATTCCCCTCCCCTGCCTTCCCCTCTTCATTCCCCTCGCCCTCCTCCTCCATCCCCCTCTTCATTCACCTGCACCTACCCCTCCCTCCCCCTCTTCATTGCCCTCCACCAGCCCCTCCCTCCCCCTCTTCATACCCCTCCACCATCCACTCCCTCCCCCACTTCATTCTTCACCACCTCCCCCACCCTCCCTCTCCCTCCCCCTCTTCATTCCCCTCCCTCCCCCTCTTCATTCCACTCCACCACCCCCTTCCTCCCCTCTTCATTCCCCTCCCCTTCCCCGTACCACCCCCTCTTCATTCACCTCCAACTTCACCCTCCCTCACCCTCTTCATTCCACTCCACCACCCCCTCCCTCCCCCTCTTCATTCCCATCCCATTCCCCGTACCAACCGCTCTTCATTCCCCTCCACCATCCCCTCCCTCCCCCACTTCATTCTTCACCACCTGCCCCTCCCTCCCCTCTTCATTCCCCTCCCACTCCTCCTCCCTACCACTCTTCATTCACCTCCACCTTCCCCCTCCCTCCTCCTCTTCATTCCACTCCACCACCCCCTCCCTCCCCCTCTTCATTCCCCTCCACCATCCCCTCCCTCCCCCACTTCATTCTTCACCACCTCCCCCTCCCTCCCCCTCTTCATTCCCCTCCCCCTCCCTCCCACTCTTTATTCCCCTCCCCCTCTCTCCCCCTCTTCATTCCCCTGCCCCTCCTCCTCCCTCCCCCTCTTCATTCCACTACACCACCCCCACCCTCCCCCTCTTCATTCCCCTCCACCACCCTTTCCCTCCCCCTCTTCATTCGCCTCCCCCTCCCCCTCCCTCCCACTCTTCATGCCACTACACCACCCCCTCCCTCCCCCTCTTTCTTCCACCCCACCTCCCCCTCCCTCCCCTTTTTCATTCCCATCCACCTCCGCCGCCCTCGCCCTCTTCATTCCCCTCCCCCTCCCTCCCTCCCCTCTTCATTCCCCTCCCCCTCCCACCCCCTCTTCATTCACCTCCGCCTACCCGTCCCTCCCCCTCTTCATTCCACTCCACCACCCCCTCCCTCCCCCTCCCCCTCCCTCCCCCTCTTCATTGCCCTCCACCAACCCCTCCCTCCCCCTCTTCATTCCCCTCCACCATTCCCTCCCTCCCCCACTTCATTCTTCACCACTTCCCCCTCCCTCCACCTCTTCATTCCCCTCCCCCTCCTTCCCACTCTTCATTCTCCTCCCCCTCTCTCCCCCTCTTCATTCCCCTCCCCCTCCTCCTCAATCCCCCTCTTCATTCACCTCCACCAATCCACCCTCCCCCTCTTCATTCCCCTCCACATGCCCCTTTTCTCCCCATCTTCATTCCCATCCAACTCCCCTTCCCTCCCCCTCTTCATTCCCATCCACCTCCCACTCCCTCCCCTCTTCATTCGCCTCCACCACCCCTCCATTCCCCTCTTCTTTCCCCTCCACCACCCCTCCCTCCCCCTCTTCATTCCCCTCCACCTCCCTCTCCCTCCCCCTCTTCATTCCCATCCAACATCCCCTCCCTCCCCTCTTCATACCACTCCACCTCCACATTTCTCCCCTCTTCATTCCCCTCCACCACCCCCTCCATTCCCCTCTTCATTCCCCTCAACCATCCCCTCCCTCCCCCTTCAGACTTCACCTCCTCCCGCTCCCTCCCCCTCTTCATTCCCCTCTATCACGCCCTTCCTTCCCCTCTTCATTCTCCTCCACCACCCCCTGCCTTCCCCTCTTCATTCCCATCCACCTCCCACTCCCTCCCCTCTTCATTCGCCTCCACCACCCATCCATTCCCCTCTTCTTTCCCCTCCCCCACCCCTCCCTCCCCCTCTTCATTCCCCTCCACCTCCCTCTCCCTCCCCCTCTTCATTCCCATCCAACACCCCCTCCCACCCCTCTTCATACCACTCCACCTCCACATTTCTCCCTCTTCATTCCCCTCCACCACCCCCTCCATTCCCCTCTTCATTCCCCTCAACCATCCCCTCCCTCCCCCTTCAGACTTCACCTCCTCCCGCTCTCTCCCCCTCTTCATTCCCCTCTATCACGCCCTCCCTTCCCCTCTTCATTCTCCTCCACCACCCACAGCCTTCCCCTCTTCATTCCCAAAAACCTCCCGCTCCCTTCCCCTCTTCATTCCCCTCCACCTGCCAATCCCTCCCCCTCTTCATTCCCCTCCCGGTCCTCCATCTTCCCCCTCTTCATTCCACTCCACCAACCCCTCCCTCCCCATCTTCATTCCCATCCACCTCCCTTCCCCTCTTCATTCCCCTCAACCACCCCCTCCCTCCCCCCTCATCCTTCCCCTCCAACACCCCCTCCCTACCCCTTTTCATTCCCCTCCACCTACCCCTCCCTCCCCATCATCATTCCCATCCACCACCCCCTCCCTCGCCCTCTTCATTCCCCTCCACCTCCCACTCCCTCCCCCTCTTCATTCCCCTCCACAAACCCCTCCCTCCCCCTCTTCATTCCCATCCACCTCCCCGTCCCTCCCCCTCTTCATTCCCCTCAACCACCCCCTCCTTCCCCCTCTTCATTCTCCTCCACCACCCCCTCCCTTCCACTTTTCATACCCCTCCACCTCCCCTCCCTCCCCCTGTTCTTTCCTCTCCACCACCCCCGCTCTCCCCCTCTTCATTCCCCTCTAACACCCCCTCCCTCCCCCTTTTCATTCCGCTCCACCACCTCCTCACTTCCCCTCTACATTCCCATCCAACACCCCCTCCCTCCCCTCTTCATTCCACTCCACCTCCCCCTCCCTCCACCTCTTCATTCCCCTCCACAACCCCCTCCCTCCCCCTCTTCATTACCCTCTAACACCCCCTCCCTCCCCCTCTTCATTCTTCACCACCTCCCCCTCCCTCCCCCACTTCATTCCCCTCTACCGCCACCTCCCTCCCCTCTTCATTCCACTCCACTACCCTCTCCCTCCCCCTCGTCATTGCCCTCCACAAACCCCTCCCTCCCCCTCTTCATTCCCCCCCACAATCCCCTCCACCATCCCCTCCACATTCCCCCCCACAATCCCCTCCACCATCCCCTCCAACCGCCACTTCATTCTTCACCACCTCCCCCTCCCTCCCACTCCCTCCCCCTCCCTTCCCCTCTTCATTCCCCACCCCCTCCTCCTCCCTCCCCCTTATCATTCACCTCCACCTACCCCTCCCCTCCCCTCTTCATTCCACTCCACCGCTCCCTCGCTCCCCGTCTTCATTCTTCACCACCTCCCCCACCCTCCCCCTCTTCATTCCCCTCAACCACCCCCCTTCTTCCCCCTCTTCATTCTCCTCCACCACCCCCTCCCTTCCACTTTTCATACCCCTCCACCTCCCCTCCCTCCCCCTGTTCTTTCCTCTCCACCACCCGCGCCCTCCCCCTCTTCATTCCCCTCTAACACCCCCTCCATCCCCCTCTTCATTCCCCTCTAACACCCCCTCCCTCCCCCTCTTCATTCCCCTCTAAACACCCCCTCCCTCCAATTTTTCATTCCGTCCACCACCCTTTCACTTCCCCTCTACATTCCCATCCACCACCCCCTCCCTCCCCTCTTCATTCCACTCCACCTCCCCCTTCCCTCCACCTCTTCATTCCCCTCCACAACCCCCTCCCTCCCCCTCTTCATTCCCCTCTAACACCCCCTCCATCCCCCTCTTCATTCCCCTCTAACACCCCCTCCATCCCCCTCTTCATTCCCCTCTAACACCCCCTCCCTCCCCCTCTTCATTCCACTCTAACACCCCCTCCCTCCCCCTTTTCATTCCGCTCTACCACCCCCTCACTTCCCCTCTACATTCCATTCCACAACCCCCTCCCTCCCCTCTTCATTCCACTCCACCTCCCCCTCCCTCCACCTCTTCATTCCCCTCCACAACCCCCTCCCTCCACCTCTTCATTCCCCTCCACAACCCCCTCCCTCCACCCCTTCATTCCCCTCCACAATCCCCTCCACCATCCCCTCCATCCGCCACTTCATTCTTCACCACCTCCCCCTCCCTCCCACTCCCTCCCCCTCCCTTCCCCTCTTCATTCCACTCCACCGCTCCCTCCCTCCCCGTCTTCATTCCCCTCCCCCTCCCCGTACCACCCCCTCTTCATTCCCCTCCACCATCGCCTCCCTCCCCCACTTCATTCTCCACCACCTCCCCCTCCCTCCCCCTCTTCAGTCCCCTCCCCCTCTCTTCCCCTATTCATTCCCCTCCGCCTCTCTTCCCCTCTTCATTCCGCTCCCCCTCCTCCTCCCTCCCCCTCTTCATTCACCTCCACCTACCCCTCCCTCCCCCTCTTCATTCCACTCCACCACCCCCTCGTTTCCCCTCTTCATTCCCCTCCACCAACCACTCCCTCCCCCTCTTCATTCCACTCCAACACCCCTTCCCTCCCCCTCTTCATTCTTCACCACCTCCCTCTCCCTCCCCCTCGTCATTGCCCTCCACCAACCCCTCCCTCCCCCTCTTCATTCCCCTCCACCTCCCCCTCCCTCCCCCTCTTCATTCCCCTCCACCTCCCCCTCCCTCCCCCTCTTCATTCCCCTCCACCACCCCCTCCCACCCCTCTACATTCCCCTCCACCACCCCCTCCCTCCCCCTCTTCATTCTTCACCACCTCCCCCTCCCACCCCTCTTCATTCCCCTCTCCCACCCCGTCCTCCCTTCTTCATTACCCTCCCCCTCCTCCTCCCTCCCCCTCTTCATTCCCCTCCACCTACCCCTCCCTCCCCTCATCATTCCCCTCCACCAACCACTCCCTCCCCCTCTTCATTCCCATCCACATCCCCCTCCCTCCCCCTCTTCATTCCCATCCACCACACCTTCCCTCCACATTATCTTGCCCCTCCACCACCCCTCATTTTCCCTCCTCTTTCCCCTACTCCTCCCACTCCCTCCCCCTCTTAATTCCCCTCCACCTCCTCCTCCCTCCCCCTCTTCATTTCCCCCCCACCTCACCCTCCCACCCCCTCTTCATTCCCCTCCACATCCCCCTCCCACCCCCTCTTCATTACACTCCACCACCACCTTCCTCCCCCTCTTCATTCCACTCCACCACCCACTCCCTCCTCCTCTTCATTCCCCTCCACCAGCCCCTCCCTCCCCCTCTTCATTCCCCTCCACGTCCCCATCCCTCCCCCTCATCATTCCCATCCGCCATCCCCTCCCTCCCCCTCTTCATTCTTCACCACCTCCCCCTCCCTTCCCTCTTCATTCCACTCCACCCCCCCTCCCCCTATTCAATCCCCTCCACCATCCCCTCCCTCCCCCTCTTCATTCGTCACCACCTCCCCCTCCCTCCCCCTCCCTCCCCCTCTTCATTCACCTCCCCTCCTCCTCCCAACCCCTCTTCATTCCCCTCCACCTACCCCTCCCTCCCCTCTTCATTCCCCTCCAACAAACTCTCCCTCCCCCTCTTCATTACACTCCACCACCCCCTCCCTCCCCCTCTTCATTCCCCTAACCATCCGCCTCCCTCCCCCTCTTCATTCCCATCCACCACCCCCTCCCTCTCCCTCCCTCACACAATTCATTCCACTCCACATCCCCCTCCCTCCCCCTCTTCATTCCCCTCCACAACCCCCTCCCTCCCCCTCTGCATTCCACTCCACCAACCCCTACCTTCCCCTCTTCAAGCCCCGCCACCACCCCCTCCCTCCCCCTCTTCATTCGCTTCCCCCTTCCCCTCCCTCTCCCTCTTCATTCCCCTCCACATCCCCCTCCACCCCACTCTTCATTCCAATCCACCTCCCAATCTTCATTCCCCTCCACCACCCCCTTCCACCCCCTCTTCATTCCATTCCACCATCCCCTACCTCCCCCTCTTCATTCCCCTCCACCTCCCCCTCCTTCCCCCTCTTCAGTGCCCTCCACCTCCCCCTCCTTCCCCTCTTAATTCCCCTCCACCTCCCCATCCTTCCCCCTCTTCATTCCCATCCACCAGCCCCTCCCTCCCCCTCTTCATTCCACTCCACCCCCTCCCCCTATTCAATCCCCTCCACCATCCCCTCCCTCCCCCTCTTCATTCACCTCCCCTCCTCCTCCCAACCCCTCTTCATTCTCCTCCACCACCCCCTCCCTCCCCCTCCCTCCCCCTCCTCCTCCCTCCCACTCTTCTTTCACCTCCACCTACCCCCTCCCTCCCCCTCTTCATTCCACTCCACCACCCCCTCCCTCCCCCTCTTCATTCCCCTCCCCTTCCTCGTACCACCCCCTCTTCATTCCCCTCCACCATCCCCTCCCTCCCCACTTCATTCTTCACCACCTCCCCCTCCTTCCCCTCTTCATTCCCCTCCCCCTCCTCCTCCCTCCCACTCTTCATTCACCTCCACCTACCCCTCCCTCCCCCTCTTCATTCCACTCCACCACCCCCACCCTCCCCTGTTCATTCCCCTCCCCCTCCCCGTACCTCCCCCTCTTCATTGCCCTCCACCAACCCCTCCCTCCCCCTCTTCATTCCCCTCCCCCACCCTCCCACTCTTCATTCTCCTCCCCCTCCCTCCGACTCTTCATTCTCCTCCCCCTCTCTTCCCCTCTTCATTCCCCTCCCCCTCCTCCTCCCTCCCCCTCTTCATTCACCTCCACCTACCCCTCCCTCCCCCTCTTCATTCCACTACACCACCCCACCCTCCCCCTCTTTATTCCACTCCACCACCCCCTCCCTCCCCCTTTTCATTCCCATCCACCACCCTTTCCCTTCCCCGCTTCATTCTCCTCCCCCTCCCCATCCCTCCCCCTCTTCATTCCCCTCCCCCTCGCTCCCCCTCTTCATTCCCCTCCCCATCCCGCTCCCTCCACCTCTTCATTCCCATCCACCACCCCGTCCCTCCCCCTCCCTCCCACTCTTCATTCCACTACACCTCCCCCTCCCTCCCCCTCTTCATTCCACTCCACCCCCCTCCCCCTATTCAATCCCCTCCACCATCCCCTCCCTCCCACTCCCTCCCCCTCCTCCTCCCTCCCACTCTTCTTTCACCTCCACCTACCCCCTCCCTCCCCCTCTTCATTCCACTCCACCACCCCCTCCCTCCCCCTCTTCATTCCCCTCCCCTTCCTCGTACCACCCCCTCTTCATTCCCCTCCACCATCCCCTCCCTCCCCACTTCATTCTTCACCACCTCCCCCTCCTTCCCCTCTTCATTCCCCTCCCCCTCCTTCTCCCTCCCACTCTTCATTCACCTCCACCTACCCCTCCCTCCCCCTCTTCATTCCACTCCACCACCCCCACCCTCCCCTGTTCATTCCCCTCCCCCTCCCCGTACCTCCCCCTCTTCATTGCCCTCCACCAACCCCTCCCTCCCCCTCTTCATTCCCCTCCCCCTCCCTCCCACTCTTCATTCCACTCCACCACCCCCCACCCTCCCCCTCTTCATTCACCTCCCCTCCTCCTCCCAACCCCTCTTCATTCTCCTCCACCACCCCCTCCCTCCCCCTCCCTCCCCCTCCTCCTCCCTCCCACTCTTCTTTCACCTCCACCTACCCCCTCCCTCCCCCTCTTCATTCCACTCCACCACCCCCTCCCTCCCCCTCTTCATTCCCCTCCCCTTCCTCGTACCACCCCCTCTTCATTCCCCTCCACCATCCCCTCCCTCCCCACTTCATTCTTCACCACCTCCCCCTCCTTCCCCTCTTCATTCCCCTCCCCCTCCTCCTCCCTCCCACTCTTCATTCACCTCCACCTACCCCTCCCTCCCCCTCTTCATTCCACTCCACCACCCCCACCCTCCCCTGTTCATTCCCCTCCCCCTCCCCGTACCTCCCCCTCTTCATTGCCCTCCACCAACCCCTCCCTCCCCCTCTTCATTCCCCTCCCCCACCCTCCCACTCTTCATTCTCCTCCCCCTCCCTCCGACTCTTCATTCTCCTCCCCCTCTCTTCCCCTCTTCATTCCCCTCCCCCTCCTCCTCCCTCCCCCTCTTCATTCACCTCCACCTACCCCTCCCTCCCCCTCTTCATTCCACTACACCACCCCACCCTCCCCCTCTTTATTCCACTCCACCACCCCCTCCCTCCCCCTTTTCATTCCCATCCACCACCCTTTCCCTTCCCCGCTTCATTCTCCTCCCCCTCCCCATCCCTCCCCCTCTTCATTCCCCTCCCCCTCGCTCCCCCTCTTCATTCCCCTCCCCATCCCGCTCCCTCCACCTCTTCATTCCCATCCACCACCCCGTCCCTCCCCCTCCCTCCCACTCTTCATTCCACTACACCTCCCCCTCCCTCCCCCTCTTCATTCCACTCCACCCCCCTCCCCCTATTCAATCCCCTCCACCATCCCCTCCCTCCCACTCCCTCCCCCTCCTCCTCCCTCCCACTCTTCTTTCACCTCCACCTACCCCCTCCCTCCCCCTCTTCATTCCACTCCACCACCCCCTCCCTCCCCCTCTTCATTCCCCTCCCCTTCCTCGTACCACCCCCTCTTCATTCCCCTCCACCATCCCCTCCCTCCCCACTTCATACTTCACCACCTCCCCCTCCTTCCCCTCTTCATTCCCCTCCCCCTCCTTCTCCCTCCCACTCTTCATTCACCTCCACCTACCCCTCCCTCCCCCTCTTCATTCCACTCCACCACCCCCACCCTCCCCTGTTCATTCCCCTCCCCCTCCCCGTACCTCCCCCTCTTCATTGCCCTCCACCAACCCCTCCCTCCCCCTCTTCATTCCCCTCCCCCTCCCTCCCACTCTTCATTCCACTCCACCACCCCCCACCCTCCCCCTTTTCATTCCCATCCACCTCCCCCTCCCACGCCCTCATCATTCCCCTCCCCCTCCCTCCCCTCTTCATTCCCCTCCCCCTGCCTTCCCCTCTTCATTCCCCTCGCCCTCCTCCTCCATCCCCCTCTTCATTCACCTGCACCTAACCCTCCCTCCCCCTCTTCATTGCCCTCCACCAGCCCCTCCCTCCCCCTCTTCATACCCCTCCACCATCCACTCCCTCCCCTACTTCATTCTTCACCACCTCCCCCACCCTCCCTCTCGCTCCCCCTCTTCATTCCCCTCCCTCCCCCTCTTCATTCCACTCCACCACCCCCTTCCTCCCCTCTTCATTCCCCTCCCCTTCCCCGTACCACCCCCTCTTCATTCACCTCCAACTTCACCCTCCCTCACCCTCTTCATTCCACTCCACCACCCCCTCCCTCCCCCTCTTCATTCCCATCCCATTCCCCGTACCAACCGCTTTTCATTCCCCTCCACCATCCCCTCCCTCCCCCACTTCATTCTTCACCACCTGCCCCTCCCTCCCCCTCTTCATTCCCCTCCCACTCCTCCTCCCTACCACTCTTCATTCACCTCCACTTTCCCCCTCCCTCCCCCTCTTCATTCCACTCCACCACCCCCTCCCTCCCCCTCTTCATTCCCCTCCCCCTCCCACCCACTCTTCATTCCCCTCCCCCTCCTCCTCCCTCCCCCTCTTCATTCCACTACACCACCCCCACCCTCCCCCTCTTTATTCCCCTCCACCACCCTTTCCCTCCCCCTCTTCATTCGCCTCCCCCTCCCCCTCCCTCCCACTCTTCATTCCACTACACCACCCCTTCCCTCCCCCTCTTTCTTCCACCCCACCTCCCCCTCCCTCCCCTTTTTCATTCCCATCCACCTCCGCCGCCCTCGCCCTCTTCATTCCCCTCCCCCTCCCTCCCTCCCCTCTTCATTCCCCTCCCCCTCCCACCCCCTCTTCATTCACCTCCGCCTACCCGTCCCTCCCCCTCTTCATTCCACTCCACCACCCCCTCCCTCCCCCCTTCATTCCCCTCCCCCTCCCCCTCCCTCCCCCTCTTCATTGCCCTCCACCAACCCCTCCCTCCCCCTCTTCATTCCCCTCCACCATTCCCTCCCTCTCCCACTTCATTCTTCACCACTTCCCCCTCCCTCCACCTCTTCATTCCCCTCCCCCTCCTTCCCACTCTTCATTCTCCTCCCCCTCTCTCCCCCTCTTCATTCCCCTCCCCCTCCTCCTCAATCCCCCTCTTCATTCACCTCCACCTCCCCCTCCATCCCACTCTTCATTCCCATCCACCAATCCACCCTCCCCCTCTTCATTCCCCTCCACATGCCCCTTTTCTCCCCATCTTCATTCCCATCCAACTCCCCCTCCCTCCCCTCTTCATTCGCCTCCACCACCCCTCCATTCCCCTCTTCTTTCCCCTCCACCACCCCTCCCTCCCCCTCTTCATTCCCCTCCCCCTCCCTCTCCCTCCCCCTCTTCATTCCCATCCAACACCCCCTCCCTCCCCTCTTCATACCACTCCACCTCCCCATTTCTCCCCTCTTCATTCCCCTCCACCACCCCCTCCATTCCCCTCTTCATTCCCCTCAACCATCCCCTCCCTCCCCCTTCAGACTTCACCTCCTCCCGCTCCCTCCCCCTCTTCATTCCCCTCTATCACGCCCTCCCTTCCCCTCTTCATTCCCCTCCACCTCCCAATCCCTCCCCCTCTTCATTCCCCTCCCGGTCCTCCATCTTCCCCCTCTTCATTCACCTTCACCTACTCCTCCCTCCCCCTCTTCATTCCACTCCACCAACTCCTCCCTCCCCATCTTCATTCCCATCCACCTCCCTCTCCCTCTTCATTCTCCTCCACCTCCCCCTCCCTTCCCCTCTTCATTCCCCTCAACCACCCCCTCCCTCCCCCCTCATCCTTCCCCTCCAACACCCCCTCCCTACCCCTTTTCATTCCCCTCCACCTACCCCTCCCTCCCCATCTTCAATCCCATCCACCTCCCCCTCCCTGCCCCTCTTCATTCCCCTCCACCTCCCACTCCCTCCCCCTCTTCATTCCCCTCCACAAACCCCTCCCTCCCCCTCTTCATTCCCATCCACCTCCCCGTCCCTCCCCCTCTTCATTCCCCTCAACCACCCCCTCCTTCCCCCTCTTCATTCTCCTCCACCACCCCCTCTCTTCCACTTTTCATACCCCTCCACCTCCCCTCCCTCCCCCTGTTCTTTCCTCTCCACCACCCCCGCCCTCCCCCTCTTCATTCCCCTCTAACACCCCCTCCCTCCCCCTTTTCATTCCGCTCCACCACCTCCTCACTTCCCCTCTACATTCCCATCCAACACCCCCTCCCTCCCCTCTTCATTCCACTCCACCTACCCCTCCCTCCACCTCTTCATTCCCCTCCACAACCCCCTCCCTCCCCCTCTTCATTACCCTCTAACACCCCCTCCCTCCCCCTCTTCATTCTTCACCACCTCCCCCTCCCTCCCCCACTTCATTCCCCTCTACCGCCACCTCCCTCCCCTCTTCATTCCACTCCACCACCGTCTCCCTCCCCCTCGTCATTGCCCTCCACCAACCCCTCCCTCCCCCTCTTCATTCCCCCCCACAATCCCCTCCACCATCCCCTCCACATTCCCCCCCACAATCCCCTCCACCATCCCCTCCATCCGCCACTTCATTCTTCACCACCTCCCCCTCCCTTCCCCTCTTCATTCCCCACCCCCTCCTCCTCCCTCCCCCTTATCATTCACCTCCACCTACCCCTCCCCTCCCCTCTTCATTCCACTCCTCCGCTCCCTCCCTCCCCGTCTTCATTCTTCACCACCTCCCCCACCCTCCCCCTCTTCATTCCCCTCAACCACCCCCTCCTTCCCCCTCTTCATTCTCCTCCACCACCCCCTCCCTTCCAATTTTCATACCCCTCCACCTCCTCTCCCTCCCCCTGTTCTTTCCTCTCCACCACCCGCGCCCTCCCCCTCTTCATTCCCCTCTAACACCCCCTCCATCCCCCTCTTCATTCCCCTCTAACACCCCCTCCCTCCCCCTCTCATTCCCCTCTAACACCCCCTCCCTCCCATTTTTCATTTCGCTCCACCACCCCCTCACTTCCCCTCTACATTCCCATCCACCACCCCCCTCCCTCCCCTCTTCATTCCACTCCATCTCCCCCTCCCTCCACCTCTTCATTCCCCTCCACAACCCCCTCCCTCCCCCTCTTCATTCCCCTCTAACACCCCCCTCCATCCCCCTCTTCATTCCCCTCTAACACCCCCTCCCTCCCCCTCTTCATTCCACTCTAACACCCCCTCCCTCCCCCTTTTAATTCCGCTCTACCACCCCCCCTCACTTCCCCTCTACATTCCATTCCACAACCCCCTCCCTCCCCTCTTCATTCCTCTCCACCCTCCCCCTCCCTCCACCTCTTCATTCTCCTCCACAACCCCCTCCCTCCACCTCTTCATTCCCCTCCACCTCCCCCCTCCCTCCCACTCCCTCCCCCTCCCTTCCCCTCTTCATTCCACTCCACCGCTCCCTCCCTCCCCGTCTTCATTCCCCTCCCCCTCCCCGTACCACCCCCCTCTTCATTCCGCTCCCCCTCCTCCTCCCTCCCCCTCTTCGTTCACCTCCACCTACCCCTCCCTACCCCTCTTCATTGCACTCCACCACCCCCCTCGTTTCCCCCTCTTCATTCCCCCTCCACCAACCACTCCCTCCCCCCTCTTCATTCCACTCCAACACCCCTTCCCTCCCCCTCTTCATTCTTCACCACCTCCCTCTCCCTCCCCCTCGTCATTGCCCTCCACCAACCCCTCCCTCCCCCTCTTCATTCCCCTCCACCTCCCCCTCCCTCCCCCTCTTCATTCCCCTCCACCTCCCCCTCCCTCCCCCTCTTCATTCCCCTCCACCACCCCCTCCCACCCCTCTTCATTCCCCTCCACCAACCCCTCCCTCCCCCTCTTCATTCCCCCCCACAATCCCCTCCACCATCCCATCCATCCGCCACTTCATTCTTCACCACCTCCCCCTCCCTCCCACTCCCTCCCCCTCCCTGCCCCTCTTCATTCCCCACCCCCTCCTCCTCCCTCCCCCTTATCATTCACCTCCACCTACCCCTCCTTTCCCCTCTTCATTCCACTCCACCGCCCCCTCCCTCCCCCTCTTCATTCCACTCCACCGCCCCGTACCACCTCCTCTCTTCATTCCCCTCCACCATCGCCTCCCTCCCCCTCGTCATTGCCCTCCACCAACCACTCCCTTCCCCTCTTCATTCCCCACCCCTCCTCTTCCCTCCCCCTTATCATTCACCTCCACCTACCCCTCCCCTCCCCCTCTTCATTCCACTCCACCGCCCCCTCCCTCCCCCTCTTCATTCCACTCCACCACCCCGTACCACCTCCTCTTCATTCCCCTCCACCATCGCCTCCCTCCCCCACTTCATTCTCCACCACTTCCCCTCCCTCCCCCTCTTCAGTCCCCTCCCCCTCTCTTCCCCTATTCATTCCCCTCCGCCTCTCTTCCCCTCTTCATTCCACTCCAACACCCCCTCCCTCCCCCTCTTCATTCTTCACCACCTCCCCCTACCTCCCCCTCTTCATTCCCCTGTACCACCCCCCTCCCTCCCCTCTTCATTCCACTCCCACCACCCCATCCCTCCCCCTCTTCATTCCCCTCTAACACCCCCTCCCTCCCCCTCTTCATTCCCCTCTAACACCCCCTCCCTCCCCCTTTTCATTCCACTCCACCACCCCCTCCCTCCCCCTCTTCATTTCCCTCTAACACCCCCTCCCTCCCCCTCTTCATTCCCCTCTAACACCCCCTCCCTCCCCCTTTTCATTCCGCTCCACCACCCCCTCACTTCCCCTCTACATTCCCATCCACCACCCCCTCCCTGCCCTCCTCATTCCACTCCACCTACCCCTCCCTCCACCTCTTCATTCCCCTCCACAACCTCCTCCCTCCCCCACTTCATCCCCCTCAACCACCCCCTCCCTCCCCTCTTCATTCCACTCCACCACCCTCTCCCTCCCCCTCGTCATTGCCCTCCACCAACCCCTCCCTTCCCCTCTTCATTCCCCACCCCCTCCTCCTCCCTCCCCCTTATCATTCACCTCCACCTACCCCTCCCCTCCCCTCCCCTCTTCATTCCACTCCACCACCCTCTCCCTCCCCCTCGTCATTGCCCTCCACCAACCCCTCCCTTCCCCTCTTCATTCCCCACCCCCTCCTCTCTCCCTCCCCCTTATCATTCACCTCCACCTACCCCTCCCCTCCCCTCTTCATTCCACTCCACCGATCCCTCCCTCCCCGTCTTCATTCCCCTCCCCCTCCCCGTACCACCCCCACTTCATTCCCCTCAACCACCCCCCTCCCCTCCCCTCTTCATTCCACTCCACCACCCTCTCCCTCCCCCCTCGTCATTGCCCTCCACCAACCCCTCCCTTCCCCTCTTCATTCCCCACCCCCTCCTCCTCCCTCCCCTTATCATTCACCTCCACCTACCCCTCCCCTCCCCTCCCCTCTTCATTCCACTCCACCACCCTCTCCCTCCCCCTCGTCATTGCCCTCCACCAACCCCTCCCTTCCCCTCTTCATTCCCCACCCCCTCCTCCTCCCTCCCCCTTATCATTCACCTCCACCTACCCCTCCCCTCCCCTCTTCATTCCACTCCACCGCTCCCTCCCTCCCCGTCTTCGTTCCCCTCCCCCTCCCCGTACCACCCCCTCTTCATTCCCCTCCACCATCGCCTCCCTCCCCCTCTTCATTCTCCACCACCTCCCAATCCCTCCCCCTCTTCAGTCCCCTCCCCCTCTCTTCCCCTATTCATTCCCCTCCGCCTCTCTTCCCCTCTTCATTCCGCTCCCCCACCTCCTCCCTCCCCCTCTTCATTCCCCTCCACCTACCCCTCCCTCCCCCTCTTCATTCCACTCCACCACCCCCTCCTTTCCCCTCTTCATTCCCCTCCACCAACCCCTCCCTCCCCCTCTTCATTCCACTCCAACACTTCTTCCCTCCCCCTCTTCATTCTTCACCACCTCCCCCTCCCTCCCCCACTTCATTCCCCTCAACCACCCCTCCCCTCCCCTCTTCATTCCACTCCACCACCCTCTCCCTCCCCCTCATCATTGCCCTCCACCAACCCCACCCTCCCCCTCTTCATTCCCCTCTTCATTCCCCTCCACAATCCCCTCCACCATCCCCTCCATCCGCCACTTCATTCTTCACCACCTCCCCCTCCCTCCCACTCCCTCCCCCTCCCTGCCCCTCTTCATTCTCCACCCCCTCCTCCTCCCTCCCCCTTATCATTCACCTCCACCTACCCCTCCCTTCCCCTCTTCATTCCACTCCACTGCCCCCTCCCTCCCCCTCTTCATTCCCCTCCCCTTCCCCGTACCACCCCCTCTTCATTGCCCGCCACCAAACCCTCCCTTCCCCTCTTCATTCCCTTCCACCATCGCCTCCCTCCCCACTTCATTCTCCACCACCTCCCCCTCCCTCCCCCTCTTCAGTCCCCTCCCCCTCTCTTCCCCTATTCATTCCCCTCCGCCTCTCTTCCCCTCTTCATTCCACTCCACCACCCCCTCCTTTCCCCTCTTCATTCCCCTCCACCAACCCCTCCCTCGCCCTCTTCATTCCACTCCAACACCCCTTCCCTCCCCCTCTTCATTCTTCACCACCTCCCCCTCCCTCCCCCTCTTCATTCCCCTCTACCACCCCCTCCCTCCCCTCTTCATTCCACTCCACCACCCCCTCCCTCCCCCTCGTCATTGCCCTCCACCAACCCCTCCCTCCCCCTATTCATTCCCCTTCACCATCCCCTCCATCCGCCACTTCATTCTTCACCACCTCCCCCTCCCTCCCCCTCCCTCCCCCTCTTCATTCCTCACCCCCTCCCTCCCCCTCTTCATTCCACTCCCCCTCCCTCCCCCTCTTCATTCCCCTCCCCCTCCTCCTCCCTCCCCTCTTCACTGCCCTCCACCAGCCCCCTCCCTCCCCCTCTTCATTCCACTCCAACACCCCCTCACTCCCCCTCTTCATTCCCATCCACCACCCTTTCACTCCCCTCTTTATTCGCCTCCCCCTCCCCATCCCTCCCCCTCTTCATTCCCCTCCCCCTCCCCCTACCTCACCATCTTCATTCCCCTCCCCCTCCCTCCCGCTCTTCATTCCCATCCACCACACCCTCCCTACCCCTCTTCATTCCCGTCCCCCTCCCTCCCACTCTTCATTCTACTACACCTCCCCGTACCACCCCCTCTTCATTGTCCTCCACCAACCCCTCCCTCCCCCTCTTCATTCCACTCCAACACCCCCTCACTCCCCCTCTTCATTCCCATCCACCACCCTTTCACTCCCCTCTTCATTCGCCTCCCCCTCCCCATCCCTCCCCCTCTTCATTCCCCTCCCCCTCCCCCCACCTCACCATCTTCATTCCCCTCCACCTCCCTCCCCCTCTTCATTCCCATCCACCACCCCCTCCCTACCCCTCTTCCTTCCCGTCCCCCTCCCTCCGACTCTTCATTCTACTACACCTCCCCCTCCCTCCCCCTCTTTATTCCACTCCACCACCCCCTCCCTCCCCCTCTTCATTCCCATCCACCTCCCCCTCCCTCCCCCTCTTCATTCCCCTCCAACACCCCCACCCTCCCCCCTTTTCATTCGCATCCACATCCCCCTCCCTCCCCCTCTTCATTCCCCTCCCCCACCCTCCTCATTCCCCTCCCCCACCCTCCTCCTCTTCATTCCCCTCCCCCTCCCTCCCCCTCTTCATTCCCCTCCCCCTCATCGTTCCCCTACACCATCCCCTCCCTCCCCCTCATCATTCCCCTACACCATCCCCTCCCTCCCCCACTTCATTCTTCACCACCTCCCCTTCCCTCCCATTCCCTCCCCCTCTTCATTCCCCTCCCCGTCCTCCACCTTCCCACTCTTCATTCACCTCCACCTACCCCTCCCTCCCCCTCATCATTCCACTCCACCACCCACTCCCTCCCCCTCTTCATTCACCTCCACCTCCCCTTCCCTCCCCCTCTTCATTCCCCTCCACAACCCCCTCCCTCTCCCTCTTCATTCCCCTCTACCACCATCTCCCTCCCCTCTTCATTCCACTCCACCACCCCCTCCAACCCCTCTTCATTCCCCTCCACCTCCCACTCCCTCCCCCTCTTCAATCCCTTCCCCCTCTCTCCCCTTCTTCATTCCCCGACCCCTCCTCCTCCCTCCCCCTCTTCATTCACCTGCACCTACCCCTTCCTACCCCTCTTCATTCCACTCCAACACCCACTCCCTCCCCCTCTTCTTTCCCATCCACCACCCTTTCCCTCCCCCTCGTCATTTGCCTCCCCCTGCCCAACCCTCCCCCTCCCCCTCCCAAGCCCGCCCCTCCCTCCTCCTCTTCATTCCCCTCCCCATCCCGCTCTCTCTTCATTCTACTACACCTCCCCCTCACTCCCCCTCTTTATTCCACTGCACCTCCCCCTCCCTCCCCCACTTTATTCAACTCCACCACCCCCTCCACAACCCCCTCCCTCTCCCTCTTCTTTCCCCTCTAACACCCCCTCCCTCCCCTCTTCATTCTTAACCACCTCCCCCTCCCTCCCCCTCTTCATTCCCCACACCCTCTCTCCCCCTATTCATTCTCCTCCACCTACCCCTCCCTACCCCTCTTCATTCCACTCCACCACCCCCTCCCTCCCCCTCCCCGTACCACCCCCACTTCATTGCCCTCCACCAACCCCTCCCTCCCCCTCTTCATTCCCCTCCCTCCCCCACTTCATTCTTCACCACCTCCCCCTCCCTCCCCCTCTTCATTCCCCTCCACCAACCCATCCATCCCCCTCCTCATTCCACTCCAAAACCCCCTCCCTCCCCCTCTTCATTCTTCTCCATCTCCCCCTCCCTCCCCCTCTTCATTCCCCTCTACCACCCCCTCCCTCCCCTCTTCATTCCACTCCCCCACCCCCTCCCTCCCCCTCGTCATTGCCCTCCACCAACCCCTCCCTCACCCTCTTCATTCCCCTCCCCGTCCTACAGCTTCCCACTCTTCATTCACCTCCACCTACCCCTCCCTCCCCCTCTTCATTCCACTCCACCACCCACTCCCTCCCCCTCTTCATTCACCTTCACCTCCCCTTCCCTCCCCCTCTTCATTCCCCTCCACAACCCCCTCCCTCTCCCTCTTCTTTCCCCTCAAACACCCCCTCCCTCCCCCTCTTCATTCTTCACCACCTCCCCCTCCCTCCCCCTCTTCATTCCCCTCTACCACCATCTCCCTCCCCTCTTCATTCCACTCCACCACCACCTCCAACCCCTCTTCATTCCCCTCCACCTCCCACTCCCTCCCCCTCTTCATTCCCTTCCCTCTCTCTCCCCCTCTTCATTCCCCGACCCCTCCTCCTCCCTCCCCCTCTTCATTCACCTGCACCTACCCCTTCCTACCCCTCTTCATTCCACTCCAACACCCACTCCCTCCCCCTCTTCATTCCCCTCTACCACCATCTCCCTCCCCTCTTCATTCCACTCCACCACCCCCTCCATCCCCTCTTCATTCCCCTCCACCTCCCACTCCCTCCCCCTCTTCATTCCCTTCCCCCTCTCTCCCCCTCTTCATTCCCCGACCCCTCCCCCTCCCTCCCCCTCTTCATTCACCTGCACCTACCCCTTCCTACCCCTCTTCATTCCACTCCAACACCCACTCCCTCCCCCTCTTCATTCCCATCCACCACCCTTTCCCGCCCCCTCGTCATTTGCCTCCCCCTCCCCAACCTTCCCCCTCTTCATTCCCCTCCCCCTCCCAAGCCTGCCCCTCCCTCCCCCTCTTCATTCCCCTCCCCATCCCGCTCCCTCTTCATTCTACTACACCTCCCCCTCACTCCCCCTCTTTATTCCACTGCAGCTCCCCCTCCCTCCCCCACTTTATTCCACTCCACCACCCCCCTCTAACACCCCCTCCCTCCCCCTCTTCATTCTTAACCACCTCCCCCTCCCTCCCCCTCTTCATTCCCCTCCACCACCCCCTCCATCCCCCTCTTGTTTCCCCTCCACCACCCCCTCCCTCCCCCTATTCATTCACCTCCACCTACCCCTCCCTACCCCTCTTCATTCCACTCCACCACCCCCTCCCTCCCCCTCCCCGTACCACCCCCACTTCATTGCCCTCCAACAACCCCTCCCTCCCCCTCTTCATTCCCCTCCCTCCCCCACTTCATTCTTCACCACCTCCCCCTCCCACCCCCTCTTCATTCCCCTCCATCAACCCCTCCATCTCCCTCCTCATTCCACTCCAAAGCCCCCTCCCTCCCCCTCTTCATTCTTCTCCATCTCCCCCTCCCTCCCCCTCTTCATTCCCCTCTACCACCCCCTCCCTCCCCTCTTCATTCCACTCCCCCACCCCCTCCCTCCCCCTCATCATTGCCCTCCACCAACCCCTCCCTCACCCTCTTCAATCCCCTCCACCAACCCCTCCATCCGCCACTTCATTCTTCACCACCTCCCCTTCCCTCCCCCTCCCTCCCCCTCTTCATTCACCTCCACCACCCCCTCCCTCCCCCTCCCCGTACCACCCCGTCTTCATTTCCCTTCCACCAACCCCACCCTCCCCCTCTTCATTCCCCTCCACCATCCTCTCCCTCCCCCACTTTATTCTTCACCACCTCCCACTCCCTCCCCCTCTTCATTCCCTTCCCCCTCTCTCCCCCTCTTCATTCCCCGACCCCTCCTCCTCCCTCCCCCTCTTCATTCACCTGCACCTACCCCTTCCTCCCCCTCTTCATTCCACTCCAACACCCACTCGCCCCCCCTCTTCATTCCCATCCACCACCCTTTCCCACCCCCTCGTCATTTGCCACCCCTCCCCCTCCCTAGCACGCCCCATCCCTCCCCCTCTTCATTCCCCTCTACCACCCCCTCCCTCCCCTCTTTATTCCACTCATCCACCCCCTCCCTCCCCCACCCTCCCACTCTTCATTCCCCTCCCCCTCCTCCTCCCACCCCCTCTTCATTCACCTCCACCTACCCCTCCCTCCCCCTCTTCATTCCACTCCACCACCCCCTCCCTCCCCCTCCCAGCACCTCGCCCTCTTCATTGCCCTCCACCAACCCCTCCCTCCCCAATTCATTCTTCACCACTTCCCCTTCCCTCCCCCTCCCTGCCCCTCTTCATTCCCCTCCCCACCCTCCCCCTCTTCATTCCCCTCCCCGTCCTCCACCTTCCCCCTCTTCATTCCCCTCCACCAACCCCTCCATCCCCCTCTTCATTCCCCTCCACATCCCCCTCCCTCCCCCTCCTCATTCCCCTCTAACACCCCTCCCTCCCCTCTTCATTCTTCACCACCTCCCCCTCCCTCCCCCTCTTCATTCCCCTCTACCACCCCCTCCCTCCCCTCTTTATTCCACTCCACCACCCCCTCCCTCCTCCTCGTCATTGCCCTCCACCAACCCCTCCCTCCCCCTCGTCATTCTCCTCCACCATCCCCTCTGTACGCCACTTCATACTTCACCACCTCCCCATCCCTCCCCCTCCCTCCCCCTCTTCCTCCCTCCCCCCTCTTCATTCCACTCCACCAACCCCTCCCTCCCCCTCTTCATTCCCCTCCACCATCCCCTCCCTCCCCCACTTCATTCTTCACCACCATCCCCTCCCTCCCCCACTTCATTCTTCACCACCACCCCCTCCCTCCCCCTATTCATTTCCCGCCCCCTCGCTCCCCCTCTTCAATGACCTCCACCTACCCCTCCCTCCCCCTCTTCATTCCACTCCACCACCCCCCCTCCCCCTCTTCATTCCCCTCCACCACCCCCCTCCCTCCCCCTCATCATTCCCCTCTACCTGCCCCTTCCTCCCCATCTTCATTCCAATCCACCTCACTCTCCCGCCCCCTCTTCATTCCCCTCAACCACCCCCTCCCTGCCCTTCTCATTCCCCTCCACCTCCCCCTCCCTCCCCTTTTCATTCCCTTCCACCTCCCCCTCGCACCCCATCTTCATTGTCCTCCACCTCCCCCTCCCTTCCCCTCTTCTTTCACCTTCACCTCCCCTCCCTCCCCATCTTCATTCCCATCCACCTCCCTCTCCCTCTCCCTCTTCATTCCCCTCTAAAAACCCCTCCCTCCCCTCTTCATTCCACTCCACCACCCCCTCCCACCCCCTCGTCATTGCCCTCCTCCAACCCCTCCCTCCCCCTCTTCATTCCCCTCCACCATCCCCTCCATCCATCACTTCATTGTTCACCACCTCCCCCTCCCTCACCCTCCCGCCCCCTCCCTCCCCCTCCCTCCCCCTCCCTCCCCCTCGTCCTCCCTCCCCCTCTTCATTCACCTCCACCTACCCCTACCTCCCCCTCTTCATTCCACTCCACCAACCCCTACCTCCCCCTCTTCATTCTCCCTCCCTCCCCGTACCACCCCCTCCTCATTGCCCTCCACCAACCCCTCCCTCCCCCTCTTCATTCCCCTCCACCATCCCCTCCCTCCCCCACTTCATTCTTCACCACCTCCCCCTCCCTCCCCCTTTTCATTCCCCTCCCCCTCTCTCCCCCTCTTCATTCCCCTCCCCCTCCACCTCCCTCCCCCTCTTCATTCACCTCCACCTACCCATCCCTCCCCCTCTTCATTCCACTCCACCACCTCCTCCATCCCTCACTTCATTCCCCTCCACCAAACCCTCCATCCCCCTCGTTATTCCACTCCAACTCCCCCTCCCTCCCCCTCCCACTCCTTCCCCTCATCATTCCCCTCCCCATCCCGCTCCCTCCCCCTCTTCATTCCCATCCACCACCGCATCCCTCCCCCTCTTCATTCCCGTCCCCCTCCCTCCCACTCTTCATTCCACTACACCTCCCCCTCCCTCCCCCTCTTTATTCCACTCAACCACCCCTTCCCTCCCCTTCTTCATTCCCCTCCCCCACCCTCCCACTCTTCATTCCCCTCCCCCTCCTCCTCCCTCCCCCTCTTCATTCACCTCCACCTACCCCTCCCTCCCCCTCTTCATTCCACTCCACCACCCACTCCCTCCCCCTCCCCGTACCTTGCCCTCTTCATTGCCCTCCACCAACCCCTCCCTCCCCCTCATCATTCCCCTCCCTCCCCAATTCATTCTTCACCACCTCCCCTTCCCTCCCCCTCCCTGACCCTCTTCATTCCCCTCCCCTCCCTCCCCCTCTTCATTCCCCCTCTTCATTCACCTCCACCTACCCCTCCCTCCCCATCTTCATTCCCCTCCCCCTCCTCCTCCCTCCCACTCTTCATTCACATCCACCTACCCCTCCCTCCCCCTCTTCATTCCACTCCACCACCCCCTCCCTCCCCCTCCCCGGAGCCCACCCTCTTAATTGCCCTCCACCTTCCCCTCCCTACCCCTCTTCATTCCCCTCCATCACCCCTTCCCTCCCCCTCTTCATTCCCCTCTCCCGCCTCCTCCCTCCCCCTCTTCATTCACCTCCACCTACCCCTCCCTCCCCTCTTCATTCCCCTCCACCTCCCCCTTCCCCTCCCTACCCCTCTTCATTCCCCTCCACCACCCCCTCCCTCCCCCTCTTCATTCCCCTCCCCCGCCTCCTCCCTCCCCCTCCATTCACCTCCACCTACCCCTCCCTCCCCTCTTCATTCCCCTCCACCACCCTCTCCCCCCCACTCTTCATTCCCTTCCACCTCCCCCTCTTCATTCCCCTCCACCACCCCCTCCCTCCTTCTTCATTCCCCTCTACCAGCCCCTCCCTCCCCATCTTCATTCCCATCCACCTCCTCTCCCTCCCCCTCTTCATTCCCCTCCACCTCCCTCTCCCTCGCCCTCTTCATTGCCATCCACCAACCCCTCCCTCCCCCTCTTCATTCCCCTCCACCTCCCTCTCCCTCGCCCTCTTCATTGCCCTCCTCCAACCCCTCCCTCCCCCTCTTCATTCCCCTCCCCCTCCTCCTCCCACCCCTCTTCATTCACCTCCACCTACACCTCCCTCCCCCTCTTCATTCCACTCCAACACCCCCTCCCTCCCCCTCTTCATTCCCATCCACCACCCCCTCCCTCCCCCTCATCATTCCCCTCCCTCCCCAATTCATTCTTCACCACCTCCCCTTCCCTCCCCCTCCCTGCCCCTCTTCATTCCCCTCCCCTCCTTCCCCCTCTTCATTTACCTCCTCCTACCCCTCCCTCCCCATCTTCATTCCCCTCCCCCCTCCTCCTCCCTCCCACTCTTAATTCACCTCCACCTCCCCCTCACTCCCCCTCTTTATTCCACTGCACCTCCCCCTCCCTCCCCCACTTTATTCCACTCCACCACCCCCTCCACAACCCCCTCCCTCTCCCTCTTCTTTCCCCTCTAACACCCCCTCCCTCCCCCTCTTCATTCTTAACCACCTCCCCCTCCCTCCCCCTCTTCATTCCGCTCCACCACTCCCTCCATCCCCCTCTTGTTTCCCTTCCACCATCCCCACCATCCGCCCCTTCATACGTCACCACCTCCCCCTCCCTCCGCCTCCCTCCCCCTCTTCATTCCCCACCCCCTCTCTCCCCCTATTCATTCACCTCCACCTCCCCCTCCCTACCCCTCTTCATTCCACTCCACCAACCCCTCCCTGCCCCTCTTCATTCCCCTCCCCTCCTTCCCCCTCTTCATTCACCTCCTCCTACCCCTCCCTCCCCATCTTCATTCCCCTCCCCCTCCTCCTCCCTCCCACTCTTAATTCACCTCCACCTCCCCCTCCCCCTCACTCCCCCTCTTTATTCCACTGCACCTCCCCCTCCCTCCCCCACTTTATTCCACTCCACCACCCCCTCCACAACCCCCTCCCTCTCCCTCTTCTTTCCCCTCTAACACCCCCTCCCTCCCCCTCTTCATTCTTAACCACCTCCCCCTCCCTCCCCCTCTTCATTCCGCTCCACCACTCCCTCCATCCCCCTCTTGTTTCCCTTCCACCATCCCCACCATCCGCCCCTTCATACGTCACCACCTCCCCCTCCCTCCGCCTCCCTCCCCCTCTTCATTCCCCACCCCCTCTCTCCCCCTATTCATTCACCTCCACCTCCCCCTCCCTACCCCTATTCATTCCACTCCACCAACCCCTCCCTCCCCCTCTTCATTCCCCTACCTCCCCCACTTCATTCTTCACCACCTCCCCCTCCCTCCCCCTCTTCATTCCCCTCCACCAACCCCTCCATCCCCCTCCTCATTCCACTCCAAAACCCCCTCCCTCCCCTCTTCATTCTTCTCCATCTCCCCCTCCCTCCCCCTCTTCATTTCCCTCTACCACCCCCTCCCACCCCTCTTCATTCCACTCCCCCACCCCCTCCCTCCCCCTCGTCATTGCCCTCCACCAACCCCTCCCTCACCCTCTTCATTCCCCTCCACCATCCCCTCCATCCGCCACTTCATTCTTCACCACCTCCACCACCCCCTCCCTCCCCCTCCCCGTACCACCCCGTCTTCATTGCCCTTCCACCAACCCCACCCTC
This sequence comes from Heterodontus francisci, assembly GCF_036365525.1. Classification (NCBI taxonomy): domain Eukaryota; kingdom Metazoa; phylum Chordata; class Chondrichthyes; order Heterodontiformes; family Heterodontidae; genus Heterodontus; species Heterodontus francisci. Next base: position 102,904 of record NW_027141577.1, read on the forward strand.
CCCCTCTTCATTCCCCTCCACCATCCTCTCCCTCCCCCACTTCATTCTTCACCACCTCCCACTCTCTCCCCCTCTTTATTCCCTTCCCCCTCTCTCCCCCTCTTCATTCCCCGACCCTTCCTCCTCCCTCCCCCTCTTCATTCACCTGCACCTACCCCTTCCTCCCCCTCTTCATTCCACTCCAACACCCACTCCCTCCCCCCTCTTCATTCCCATCCACTACCCTTTCCCTCCCCCTCGTCATTTGCCACCCCTCTCCCTCCCTAGCCCGCCCCCTCCCTCCCCCTCTTCATTCCCCTCCCCATCCCGCTCCCTCCCCTCTTCATTCCCAAAGACCACCTCCTCCCTCCCCATCTTCATTCACCTCCACCTACCCCTCCCTCCCCCTCTTCATTCCACCCTACCACCCCCGCCCACCCCCTCTTCATTCCCCTCCACCAACCCCTCCATCCCCCTCGTCATTCCACTCCAACACACCCTCCCTCCCCCTCCCACTCCTTCCCCCTCTTCATTCCCCTCCCCATCCCGCTCCCTGCCCCTCTTCATTCCCATCCACCACCGCATCCCTCCCACTCTTTATTCCCGTCCCCCTCCCTCCCACTCTTCATTCCCGTCCCCCTCCCTCCCACTCTTCATTCCACTACACCTCCCCCTCCCTCCCCCTCTTTATTCCACTCAACCACCCCCTCCCTCCCCCTCTTCATTCCCCTCGCCCACCCTCCCACTCTTCATTCCCCTCCCCCTCCTCCTCCCACACCCTCTTCATTCACCTCCACCTACCCCTCTCTCCCCCTCTTCATTCCACTCCACCACCCCCTCCCTTCCCCTCCCCGTACCTCGCCTCTTCATTGCCCTCCACCAAGCCCTTCCTCCCCCTCATCATTCCCCTCCATCATCCCCTCCCTCCCCAATTCATTCTTCACCACCTCCCCTTCCCTCCCCCTCCCTGCCCTCTTCATTCCCCTCCCCTCCCTCCCCCTCTTCATTCCCTCCCCGTCCTCACACCTTCCCCCTCTTCATTCCCCTCCACCAACCCCTCCATCCACCTCTTCATTCCCCTCCACATCCCCCTCCCTCCCCCTCCTCATTCCCCCTCTAACACCCCTCCTCCCCTCTACATTCTTCACCACCTCCCCATCCCTCCCCCTCTTCATTCCCCTCTACCACCCCCTCCCTCCCCTATTTATTCCACTCCACCACCCCCTCCCTCCTCCTCAGCATTGCCTCCACCAACCCCTCCCTCCCCCTCGTCATTCCCCTCCACCATCCCCTCCGTACGCCACTTCATACTTCACCACCTCCCCATCCCTCCCCCTCCCTCCCCCTCCTCCTCCCTCCCCCTCCTCCCCCCTCCCCCTCTTCATTCCCCTCCACCTCTTCATTCCCCTCCACCATCCCCTCCCTCCCCCACTTCATTCTTCACCACCACCCCCTCCCTCCCCTTATTCATTTCCCGCCCACTCTCTCCCCCTCTTCAATGACCTCCACCTACCACTCCCTCCCCCTCTTCATTCCACTCCACCACCCCCTCCCCTCCCCCTCTTCATTCCCCTCCACCACCCCCTCCCTCCCCCTCATCATTCCCCTCTACCTGCCCCTTCCTCCCCATCTTCATTCCCATCCACCTCACTCTCCCTCCCCCTCTTCATTCCAATCCACCTCCCCCTCCCTTCCCCTCTTCATTCTCCTCCACCTTCCCATCCCTCCCCCTCTTCATTCCCCTCAACCACCCCCTCCCTCCCCTTTTCATTCCCCTCACCTCCCCCTCGCACCCCATCTTCATTCTCCTCCACCTCCCCCTCCCTTCCCCTCTTCTTTCACCTCCACCTCCCCTCCCTCCCCTCTTCATTCCACTCCACCACCCCCTCCCTCCCCCTCGTCATTGCCCTCCACCAACCCCACCCTCCCCCTCTTCATTCCCCTCCACCATCCCCTCCATCCGTCACTTCATTTTTCACCCCCTCCCCCTCCCTCCCGCTCCCTCCCCCTCGTCCGCCCTCCCCCTCGTCCGCCCTCCCCCTCTTCATTCACCTCCACCTACCCCTCCCTCCCCCTCTTCATTCCACTCCACCAACCCCTACCTCCCCCTCTTCATTCCCCCTCCCTCCCCGTACCACCCCCTCTTCATTCCCATCCACCTCCTCTCCCTCCCCCTCTTCATCCCCTCCACCTCCTTCTCCCTCGCCCTCTTCATTGCCCTCCACCAACCCCTCCCTCCCCCTCTTCATTCCCCTCCACCATCCCCTCCCTCCCCCACTTCATTCTTCACCACCTCCCCCTCCCTCCCCCTCTTCATTCCCCTCCCCCTCTCTCCCCCTCTTCATTGCCCTCCCCCTCCTCCTCCCACCCCTCTTCATTCACCTCCACCTACACCTCCCTCCCCCTCTTCATTCCACTCCAACACCCCCTCCCTCCCCCTCTTCATTCCCACCCACCTACCCCTCCCTCCCCTCTTCATTCCCCTCCCCCTCCTCCTCCCTCCCACTCTTCATTCACCTCCACCACCCCCTCCCTCCCCCTACCCGGAGCCCACCCGCTTCATTGCCCTCCACCATCCCCTCCCTCCCCCACTTCATTCTTCACCACCTACCCCTCCCTCCCCCTCTTCATTCCACTCCACCACCCGCTCCCTCCCCCTCTTCATTCCCCTCCCCCGCCTCCTCCCTACCCCTCTTCATTCACCTCCACCTACCCCTCCCTCCCCTCTTCATTCCCATCCACCTCCCCCTCCCTCCCCCTCTTCATTCCCCTCCACCGCACACTCCCTCAACCCTCCTCATTCCACTCCACCACCCCTCCCTCCGACTCTTCATTCTCCTCCACCACCCCCTCCTTACCCCCTTTTCATTCTTCTCCACCTCCCCCCTCCCTACCCCTCTTCCTTCCCCTCCCCCTCCCCCTCTTCACCCCTCTTCCTTCCCCTCCCCCTCCCCCTCTTCATTCCCATCCACCACCCCCCACCCTCCCCCTCTTAATTCCAACCACAACCCCCTCCCTCCCCCTCTTCATTCCCCTCCCCCTCTTCATTCCCCTCCCCCCTCCTCCTCCCACCCCCTCTTCATTCACCTCCACCACCCCCTCCCCCTCCCCGAACCACCCCCTCTTCGTTGCCCTCCACCAACCCCTCCCTCCCCCTCTTCATTCCCGTCCCCCTCCCTCCCACTCTTCATTCCACTACACCTCCCCCTCCCTCCCCTTTATTCCACTCAACCACCCCCTCCCTCCCCCTCTTCATTCCCCTCCCCCACCCTCCCACTCTTCATTCCCCCTCCCCCTCCTCCACCCTCCCCCTCTTCATTCACCTCCACCTACCCCTCCCTCCCCCTCTTCATACCACTCCACCACCCCTCCCTCCCTCTCCCCGTACCTTGCCCTCTTCATTGCCCTCCACCAACCCATCCCTCCCCCTCATCATTCCCCTCCTCCCCAATTCATTCTTCACCACCTCCCCTTCCCTCCCCCTCCCTGCCCCTCTTCATTCCCCTCCCCTCCCTCCCCTCTTCATTCCCCCTCTTCATTCACCTCCACCTACCCCTCCCTCCCCATCTTCATTCCCCTCCCCCTCCTCCCTCCCACTCTTCATTCACCTCCACCTACCCCTCCCTCCCCCTCTTCATTCCACTCCACCAACCCCTCCCTCCCCCTCCCCGGAGCCCACCCTCTTCATTGCCCTCCACCTTCCCCTCCCTACCCCTCTTCATTCCCCTCCCCCGCCTCCTCCCTCCCCCTCTTCATTCCCCTCCCCCGCCTCCTCCCTCCCCCTCTTCATTCACCTCCACCTACCCCTCCCTCCCCTCTTCATTCCCATCCACCTCCCCCTCCCCCTCCCTCCCCCTCTTCATTCCCCTCCACCTCCCACTCCCCTCCACCTCCCACTCCCTCAACCCTCTTCATTCCCCTCCACCACCCCCTCCCCCCCACTCTTCATTCCCATCCACCTCCCCCTCTTCATTCCCCTCCACCACCCCCTCCCTCCTTCTTCATTCCCCTCTACCAGCCCCTCCCTCCCTCCCCATCTTCATTCCCATCCACCTCCTCTCCCTCCCCCTCTTCATTCCCCTCCACCTCCCTCTCCCTCGCCCTCTTCATTTCCCTCCACCAACCCCTCCCTCCCCCTCTTCATTCCCATCCACATCCTCTCCCTCCCCCTCTTCATTCCCCTCCACCTCCTTCTCCCTCGCCCTCTTCATTGCCCTCCACCAACCCCTCCCTCCCCCTCTTCATTCCCCTCCACCATCCCCTCCCTCCCCCTCTTCATTCCCCTCCCCCTCTCTCCCCTTTTCATTCCCCTCCCCCTCCTCCTCCCACCCCTCTTCATTCACCTCCACCTACACCTCCCTCCCCCTCTTCATTCCTCTCCAACACCCCCTCCCTCCCCCTCTTCATTCCCATCCACCACCCCCTCCCTCCCCTTCTTCATTCACCTCCACCTACCCCTCCCTCCCCATCTTCATTCCCCTCCCCCTCCTCCTCCCTCCCACTCTTCATTCACCTCCACCTACCCCTCCCTCCCCCTCTTCATTCACCTCCACCTACACCTCCCGCCCCATCTTCATTCCCCTCCCCCTCCTCCTCCCTCCCACTCTTCATTCACCTCCACCTACCCCTCCCTCCCCTTCTTCATTCCACTCCACCACCCCCTCCCTCCCCCTCCCCAGAGCCCACCCGCTTCATTGCCCTCCACCTTCCCCTCCCTACCCCTCTTCATTCTCCTCCACCATCCCCTCCCTCCCCCACTTCATTCTTCACCACCTACCCCTCCCTCCCCCTCTTCATTCCACTCCACCACCCGCTCCCTCCCCCTCTTCATTCCCCTCCCCCGCCTCCTCCCTACCCCTCTTCATTCACCTCCACCTACACCTCCCTCCCCTCTTCATTCCCATCCACCTCCCCCTCCCTCCCTCTCCCTCCCCCTCTTCATTCCCCTCCACCTCACACTCCCTCAACCCTCTTCATTCCACTGCACCACCCCTCCCTCCGCCTCTTCATTCTCCTCCACCACCCCCTCCCTACCCCTTTTCATTCCCCTCCACCTCCCCCTCCCCCTCTTCATTCCCATCCACCACCCCCACCCTCCCCCTCTTAATTCCCAACCACAACCCCCTCCCTCCCCCTCTTCATTCCCCTCCCCCTCTTCATTCCCCTCCCCCTCCTCCACCGTCCCCCTCTTCATTCACCTCCACCTACCGCTCCCTCCCCCTCTTCATTCCACTCCACCACCCCCTCCCCCTCCCCGAACCACCCCCTCTTCATTGCCCTCCACCAACCCCTCCCTCCCCCTCTTCATTCCCCTCCATCATCCCCTCCCTCCCCCACTTCATTCTTCACCACCTCCCCCTCTTCATTCCCCTCCATCATCCCCTCCCTCCCCCACTTCATTCTTCACCACCTCCCCCTCTCTCCCCCTCTTCATTCCCCTCTCCCTCCACCTCCCACCCCTCTTCATTCACCTCCAACTACACCTCCCTCCCCCTCTTCATTCCACTCCACCACCCCCTCCATCCGCCTCTTCATTCCCCTCCACCAACCCCTCCCTCCCCCTCTTCATTCCTCTCCAACACCCCCTCCCTCCCCCTCTTCATTCCCATCCACCACCCTTTCCCTCCCCCTCTTCATTCGCCTCCCCCTCTTCATTCCCCTCCCCCTCCACCTCCCACCCCTCTTCATTCACCTCCACCTACACCTCCCTCCCCCTCTTCATTCCACTCCACCACCCCCTCCATCCGCCTCTTCATTCCCATCCACCACCCTTTCCCTCCCCCTCTTCATTCGCCTCCCCCACTTCATTCCCCTCCCCCTCCTCCTCCCTCCCCCTCTTCATTCACCTCCACCTACCGCACCCTGCCCCTCTTGATTCCACTCCACCACCCCCTCCCTCCCACTCCTCATTCCCCTCCCCCTCCCCGTACCACACCTTCTTCATTGCCCTCCACCAACCCCTCCCTTCCCCTCTTCATTCCCCTCCACCATCCCCTCCCTCCCCCACTTCATTCTTCACTACATCCCCCTCCCTCCCCCTCTTTATTCCCCTCCGCCTCTCTCCCCCTCTTCATTCCTCTCCCCCTCCTCCTCCCACCCCTCTTCATTCACCTCCACCTACCCCTCCCTCCCCCTCTTCATTCCACTCCACCACCCCCTCCCTCCGCCTCTTCATTCCCCTCCACCAACCCCTCCCTCCTCCTCTTCATTCCACTCCAACACCCCCTCCCTCCCCCTCTTAATTCCCAACCACCACCCTTTCCCTCCCCCTCTTCATTCGCCTCCCCCTCCCTCCCCCTCTTCATTCCCCTCCCCTCCCTCCCCCGCCCCTCCCTCCCACTCTTCATTCCCCTCCCCATCCCGCTTCCTCCCCCTCTTCATTCCCCTCCCCATCCCGCTCCCTCCCCCTCTTCATTCCCATCCACCACCCCCTCCCTCCCCCTCTTAATTCCCCTCCCCTTCCCTCCCCCTCTTCATTCCCCTCCCCATCCCGCTTCCTCCCCCTCTTCATTCCCCTCCCCATCCCCCTCCCTCCCCCTCTTAATTCCCCTCCCCTTCCCTCACACTCTTCATTCCACTAGACCTCCCCCTCCCTCCCCCTCTATTCCCATCCACCTCCCCCTGCCTCCCCCTCTTCATTCCCCTCCAACACCCCCACCCTCCCCCTTTTCATTCCCAACCATCTCCCCCTCCCTCCCCCTCGACCACCCCCACCCTCCCCCTCGTCATTGCCCTCCACCAACCCCTCCCTCCCCCTCTTCATTCCCCTCCACCATCCCCTCCATCCGTCACTTCATACTTCACCACCTACCCCTCCGACCCCCTCCCTCCCCCTCTTCATTCCCATCCACCACCCCCTCCCTCCCCCTCTTCATTCCCCTCCTCCTCCCTCCCCTCTTCATTCCCCTCCCTCTCCTCCTCCCTTCCCCTCTTTATTCCACTCCACCTCCCCCTCCCTCCACCTCTTCATTCCCCTCCAACACCCCCACCCTCACCCTTTTCATTGCCATCCACCTCCCCCTCCCTCGCCCTCTTCATTCCCTTCCCCCACCATCCCCCTCTTCATTCCCCTCCCCCTCCCTCCCCCTTTTCATTCCCCTCCCCCTCCTCCTCCCTCCCCCTCTTCATTCACCTCCACCTACCCCTCCCTCCCCCTCTTCATTCCCCTCCACCAACCCCTCCCTCCCCTCTTCATTCCACTCCACCAACGCCTCCCTCCCCCTCTTCATGCCCATCCACCATCCTTTCCTTCCCCCTCCTCATTCGCCTCCCCCTCCCCATCCCTCCCTCTCTTCATTCCCCTCCCCCTCCCCCTTCCTCCCCCTCTTCATTCACCTCCACCTACCCCTCCCTCCCCCTCTTCATTCCCCTCCACCAACCCCTCCCTCCCCTCTTCATTCCACTCCACCAACGCCTCCCTCCCCCTCTTCATGCCCATCCACCATCCTTTCCTTCCCCCTCCTCATTCACCTCCACCTACACCTCCCTCCCCCTCTTCATTCCACTCCAACACCCCCTCCCTCCCCCTCTTCATTCCCATCCACCACCCCCTCCCTCCCCTTCTTCATTCACCTCCACCTACCCCTCCCTCCCCATCTTCATTCCCCTCCCCCTCCTCCTCCCTCCCACTCTTCATTCACTTCCACCTACCCCTCCCTCCCCCTCTTCATTCACCTCCACCTACACCTCCTGCCCCATCTTCATTCCCCTCCCCCTCCTCCTCCCTCCCACTCTTCATTCACCTCCACCTACCCCTCCCTCCCCCTCTTCATTCCACTCCACCACCCCCTCCCTCCCCCTCCCCAGAGCCCACCCGCTTCATTGCCCTCCACCTTCCCCTCCCTACCCCTCTTCATTCTCCTCCACCATCCTCTCCCTCCCCCACTTCATTCTTCACCACCTACCCCTCCGTCCCCCTCTTCATTCCACTCCACCACCCGCTCCCTCCCCCTCTTCATTCCCCTCCCCCGCCTCCTCCCTACCCCTCTTCATTCACCTCCACCTACCCCTCCCACCCCTCTTCATTCCCATCCACCTCCCCCTCCCTCCCCCTCCCTCCCCCTCTTCATTCCCCTCCACCTCACTCTCCCTCAACCCTCTTCATTCCACTCCACCACCCCTCCCTCCGCATCTTCATTCTCCTCCACCACCCCCTCCCTACCCCTTTTCATTCCCCTCCACCTCCCCCTCCCCCTCTTCATTCCCATCCACCACCCCCACCCTCCCCCTCTTAATTCCCAACCACAACCCCCTCCCTCCCCCTCTTCATTCCCCTCCCCCTCTTCATTCCCCTCCCCCTCCTCCACCCTCCCCCTCTTCATTCACCTCCACCTACCGCTCCCTCCCCCTCTTCATTCCACTCCACCACCCCCTCCCCCTCCCCGAACCAGCCCCTCTTCATTGCCCTCCACCAACCCCTCCCTCCCCTCTTCATTCCCCTCCGTCATCCCCTCCCTCCCCCACTTCATTCTTCACCACCTCCCCCACCCTCCCCCTCTTCATTCCCCTCCCCCTCTCTCCCCTCTTCATTCCCCTCCCCCTCCATCTCCCACCCCTCTTCATTCACCTCCACCTACACCTCCCTCCCCCTCTTCATTCCACTCCACCAACCCCTCCCTCCCCCTCTTCATTCCACTCCAACACCCCCTCCCTCCCCCTCTTCATTCCCATCCACCACCCTTTCCCTCCCCCTCTTCATTCGCCTCCCCCACTTCATTCCCCTCCCCCTCCTCCTCCCTCCCCCTCTTCATTCACCTCCACCTACCGCACCCTCCCCCTCTTGATTCCACTCCACCACCCCCTCCCTCCCACTCCTCATTCCCCTCCCCCTCCCCGTACCACACCTTCTTCATTGCCCTCCACCAACCCCTCCCTCCCCCTCTTCATTCCCCTCCACCATCCCCTCCCTCCCCCACTTCATTCTTCACTACATCCCCCTCCCTCCCCCTCTTTATTCCCCTCCGCCTCTCTCCCCCTTTTCATTCCTCTCCCCCTCCTCCTCCCACCCCTCTTCATTCACCTCCACCTACCCCTCCCTCCCCCTCTTCATTCCACTCCACCACCCCCTCCTCCGCCTCTTCATTCCCCTCCACCAACCCCTCCCTCCTCCTCTTCATTCCACTCCAACACCCCCTCCCTCCCCCTCTTAATTCCCAACCACCACCCTTTCCCTCCCCCTCTTCATTCGCCTCATCCTCCCTCCCCCTCTTCATTCCCCTCCCCATCCCGCTTCCTCCCCCTCTTCATTCCCCTCCCCATCCCCCTCCCTCCCCCTCTTCATTCCCCTCCCCCTCCTCACACTCTTCATTCCACTAGACCTCCCCTCCCTCCCCCTCCCTCCCCTCCATTCCCATCCACCTCCCCCTGCCTCCCCCTCTTCATTCCCCTCCAACACCCCCACCCTCCTCCTTTTCATTCCCAACCACCTCCCCCTCCCTCCCCCTCGACCACCCCCACCCTCCCCTCGTCATTGCCCTCCACCAACCCTCCCTCCCCCTCTTCATTCCCCTCCACCATCCCCTCCATCCGTCACTTCATACTTCACCACCTACCCCTCCGACCCCCTCCCTCCCCCTCTTCATTCCCATCCACCACCCCCTCCCTCCCCCTCTTCATTCCCCTCCTCCTCCCTCCCCTCTTCATTCCCCTCCCCCTCCTCCTCCCTTCCCCTCTTTATTCCACTCCACCTCCCCCTCCCTCCACCTCTTCATTCCCCTCCAACACCCCCACCCTCACCCTTTTCATTGCCATCCAACTCCCCCTCCCTCGCCCTCTTCATTCCCCTCCCCCACCATCCCCCTCTTCATTCCTTTCCCCCTCCCTCCCCCTTTTCATTCCCCTCCCCTCCTCCTCCCTCCCCCTCTTCATTCACCTCCACCTACCCCTCCCTCCCCCTCTTCATTCCCCCTCCACCAACCCCTCCCTCCCCTCTTCATCCCACTCCACCAACGCCTCCCTCCCCCTCTTCATGCCCATCCACCATCCTTTCCTTCCCCCTCCTCATTCGCCTCCCCCTCCCCATCCCTCCCTCTCTTCATTCCACTCCCCCTCCCCCTTCCTCCCCTCTTCAATCCCCCTCCCGCCCCCTCTTCATTCCCAGCCACCACCACCTCCCTCCCCCTCTTCATTCCCCTCCTCTGCCCTCCCACTGTTCATTCCACTCCACCTCCCCCTCTTTCCCCCTCTTTATTCCACTGCACCACCCCCTCCCTCCCCCTCTTCATTCCCATCCACCTCCCCCTCCCTCACCCACTTCATTCCCCACCACCTCCCCCTCCATCCCCTCTTATTTCCCATCCACCTCCCCCTTCCTCCCCCTCTTCATTCCCCTCCACCTCCCCTCCTCCCCCTCGTCATTGCCCTCCACCAACCCCTCCCTCCCCCTCTTCATTCCCCTCCACCATCCCCTCCATCCGCCACTTCATTCTTCACCACCTCCCCCTCCCTTCCCCTCCCTCCCCCTCACTCCCCCTATTCCTCCCTACATTGATTTGGCTCCTTCCTGGTGTGTGAGTGGGGCTCAGTACCACTCCAGCTGGTATTAATAGAGGTCTGGATTGATTTGGCTCTTTCCTGGTGTGTGAGTGGGGCTCAGTACCACTCCAGCTGGTATTAATAGAGGCCTGGATTGAATTGCCTCTTTCCTGGTGTGTGGATGGGACTCAGTACCACTCCAGCTGGTATTAATAGAGGTCTTGATTGAATTGGCTCTTTCCTGGTGTCTGAGAGGGACTCAGTACCACTCCAGCTGGTATTAAGAGGTCTGGATTGAATTGGCTCTTTCCTGGTTTGTGAGTGGGACTCAGTACCACTCCAGCTGGTATTAAGAGGTCTGGATTGAAATGGCTCTTTCCTGGTGTGTGAGTGGGACTCAGTACCACTCCAGCTGGTATTAAGAGGTCTGGATTGAATTGGCTCTTTCCTGGTGTGTGAGTGGGGCTCAGTACCACTCCAGCTGGTATTAATAGAGGTCTTGATTGAATTGGCTCTTTCCTGGTGTCTGACTGGGACTCAGTACCACTCCAGCTGGTATTAAGAGGTCTGGATTGAATTGGCTCTTTCCTGGTGTGTGAGTGGGACTCAGTACCACTCCAGCTGGTATTAAGAGGTCTGGATTGAATTGGCTCTTTCCTGGTGTGTGAGTGGGACTCAGTACCACTCCAGCTGGTATTAAGAGGTCTGGATTGAATTGGCTCTTTCCTGGTGTGTGAGTGGGGCTCAGTACCACTCCAGCTGGTATTAATAGAGGCCTGGATTGAATTGCCTCTTTCCTGGTGTCTGAGTGGGACTCAGTACCACTCCAGCTGGTATTAATAGAGGTCTTGATTGAATTGGCTCTTTCCTGGTGTGTGAGTGGGGCTCAGTACCACGCCAGCTGGTATTGATAGAGGCCTGGATTGAATTGACTCTTTCCTGGTGTGTGAGTGGGACTCAGTACCACTCCAGCTGGTATTGATAGAGGTCTGTATTGATTTGTCTCTTTCCTGCTGTGTGAGTGGGACTCAGAACCACTCCAGCTGGTGTTAATAGAGGTCTTGTTTGAATTGGCTCTTTCCTGGTGTGTGAGTGGGACTCAGTACCACTCCAGCTGGTATTAATATAGGCCTGGATTGAATTGACTCTTTCCTGGTTTGTGAGTGGGACTCAGAACCACTCCAGCTGGTATTAATAGAGGCCTGGATTGAATTGCCTCTTTCCTGGTGTCTGTGTGGGACTCAGTATCACTCCAGCTGGTATTAATAGAGGCCTGGATTGAATTGCCTCTTTCCTGGTGTGTGAGTGGGACTCAGTATCACTCCAGCTGGTATTAATAGAGGTCTTGATTGAATTGGCTCTTTCCTGGTGTGTGAGTGGGGCTCAGTACCACTCCAGCTGATATTAATAGAGGCCTGGATTGAATTGCCTCTTTCCTGGTGAGTGAGTGGGACTCAGTACCACTCCAGCTGATATTAATAGAGGCCTGGATTGAATTGCCTCTTTCCTGGTGTGTGAGTGGGACTCAGTCCCACTCCAGCTGATATTAATAGAGGCCTGGATTGAATTGCCTCTTTCCTGGTGAGTGAGTGGGACTCAGTATCACTCCAGCTGGTATTAATAGAGGCCTGGATTGAATTGCCTCTTTCCTGGTGTTTGAGTGGGACTCAGAACCACTCCAGCTGATATTAATAGAGGCCTGGATTGAATTGCCTCTTTCCTGGTGAGTGAGTGGGACTCAGTATCACTCCAGCTGGTATTAATAGAGGCCTGGATTGAATTGCCTCTTTCCTGGTGTTTGAGTGGGACTCAGAACCACTTCAGCTGGTATTAATAGAGGCCTGGATTGAATTGCCTCTTTCCTGGTGTGTGCGCGGGGCTCACAACCACTCCAGCTGGTATTAATAGAGGCCTGGATTTAATTGGCTCTTTCCTGGTGTGCGAGTGGGGCTCAGTACCACTCCAGCTGGTATTAATAGAGATCTGTATTGAATTGGCTCTTTCCTGGTGTGAGAGTGGGGCTCAGTACCACTCCAGCTGGTATTAATAGAGGCCTGGATTGAATTGCCTCTTTCCTGGTGTGTGCGTGGGGCTCACAACCACTCCAGCTGGTATTAATAGAGGCCTGGATTTAATTGGCTCTTTCCTGGTGTGCGAGTTTGGCTCAGTACCACTCCAGCTGGTATTAATAGAGATCTGTATTGAATTGGCTCTTTCCTGGTGTGAGAGTGGGGCTCAGTACCACTCCAGCTGGTATTAATAGAGGCCTGGATTGAATATGCTCTTTCCTGGTGTGTGGGTGGGGCTCAGTACCACTGCAGCTGGTATTAATAGAGGCCTGGTTTAAATTGACCCTTTCCTGATGTGTGAGTGGGACTCAGTACCACTCCAGCTGGTATTAATAGAGGTCTGGATTGAATTGCCTCTTTCCTGGTGTGTGAGTGGGGCTCAGTACCACTCCAGCTGGTATTAATAGAGGCCTGGTTTGAATTGGCTCTTTCCTGGTGTGTGAGTGAGTCTTAATACCACTCCAGCTGGTATTAATAGAGGCCTGGATTGAATTGACTCTTTCCTGGTGTGTGAGTGGGGCTCAGTACCACTCCAGCTGGTATTAATAGAGGCCTGGATTGAATTGACTCTTTCCTGGTGTGTGAGTGGGACTCAGTACCACTCCAGCTGGTATTGATAGAGGCCTGGGTTGAATTGACTCTTTCCTGGTGTGTGAGTGGGACTCAGTACCACTCCAGCTGGTATTAATAGAGGCCTGGATTGAATTGCCTCTTTCCTGGTGTGTGAGTGGGACTCAGTACCACTCCAGCTGGTATTAATAGAGGTCTTGATTGAATTGGCTCTTTCCTGGTGTGTGAGTAGGGCTCAGTACCTCTCCAGCTGGTATTAATAGAGGTCTGGTTTAAATTGACTCTTTCCTGGTGTGTGAGTGAGTCTTAGTACCACTCCAGCTGGTATTGATAGAGGCCTGGATTGATTTGGCTCTTTCCTGCTGTGTGAGTGGGACTCAGTACCACTCCAGCTGGTATTGATAGAGGTCTGTATTGATTTGGCTCTTTCCTGGTTTGTGAGTGGGACTCAGTACCACTCCAGCTGGTATTAATAGAGGCCTGGTTTGAATTGGCTCTTCCCTGGTGTGTGAGTGAGTCTTAGTACCACTCCAGCTGGTATTGATAGAGGCCTGGATTGAATTGACTCTTTCCTGGTGTGTGAGTGGGGCTCAGTACCACTCCAGCTGGTATTAATAGAGGTCTTGATTGAATTGGCTCTTTCCTGGTGTGTGAGTGGGACTCAGTACCTCTCCAGCTGGTATTAATAGAGGTCTGGTTTAAATTGACTCTTTCCTGCTGTGTGAGTGGGACTCAGTACTCAGTACCACTCCAGCTGGTATTGATAGAGGTCTGGATTGATTTGGCTCTTTCCTGCTGTGTGAGTGGGACTCAGTACCACTCCAGCTGGTATTGATAGAGGTCTGTATTGATTTGGCTCTTTCCTGCTGTGTGAGTGGGACTCAGTACCACTCCAACTGGTATTAATAGAGGTCTGGTTTAAATTGACTCTTTCCTGATGTGTTTGGGACTCAGGACCACTTCTGCAGGTATTAATAGAGGCCTGGATTGAATTGCCTCTTTCCTGGTGTTTCAGTTTGACTCAGACCCAATCCAGCTGGTATTAATAGAGGCCTGGATTGAATTGGTTCTGACTGGTGTGAGTGTGGGACTCAGAACCACTCCAGCTGGTATTAATAGAGGCCTGGATTGAATTGCCTCTTTCCTGGTGTGCGAGTGGGGCTCAGTGCCACTCCAGCTGGTATTAATAGAGGCCTGGATTGAATTGGCTCTTTCCTGGTGTGTGAGTGGGGCTCAGTACCACTCCAGCTGGTATTAATAGAGGTCTGGATTGAATTGCCTCTTTCCTGGTGTGTGAGTGGGACTCACAACCACTCCAGCTGGTATTAATAGAGGCCTGGATTCAATTGGCTCTTTCCTGGTGTGCGAATGGGGCTCAGTACCACTCCAGCTGGTATTAATAGAGGCCTGGATTGAATTGGCTCTTTCATGGTGTGTGAGTGGGACTCAGTACCACTCCAGCTGGTATTAATAGAGACCTGGATTGAATTGGCTCTTTCCTGGTGTGTGAGTGGGACTCAGTACCACTCCAGCTGGTATTAATAGAGACCTGGATTGAATTGGCTCTTTCCTGGTGTGTGAGTGGGACTCAGTACCACTCCAGCAGGTATTAATAGAGGCCTGGTTTGAATATGCTCTTTCCTGGTGTGTGGGTGGGGCTCAGTACCACTGCAGCTGGTATTGATAGAGGCCTGGTTTAAATTGACCCTTTCCTGATGTCTGAGTGGGGCTCAGTACCACTCCAGCTGGTATTAATAGAGGCCTGGTTTGAATTGGCTCTTCCCTGGTGTGTGAGTGAGTCTTAGTACCACTCCAGCTGGTATTGATAGAGGCCTGGATTGAATTGACTCTTTCCTGGTGTGTGAGTGGGGCTCAGTACCACTCCAGCTGGTATTAATAGAGGTCTTGATTGAATTGGCTCTTTCCTGGTGTGTGAGTAGGGCTCAGTACCACTTCTGCAGGTATTAATAGAGGCCTGGATTGAAATGGCTCTTTCCTGGTGTGTGAGTGGGACTCAGTACCACTCCAGCTGGTATAAATAGAGGCCTGGATTGAATTGCCTCTTTCCTGGTGTTTGAGTGGGACTCAGAACCACTCCAGCTGGTATTAATAGAGGCCTGGATTGAATTGGCTCTTTCCTGGTGTGCGAGTGGGGCTCAGTACCACTCCAGCTGGTATTAATAGAGGCCTGGATTGAATTGCCTCTTTCCTGGTGTTTGAGTGGGACTCAGAACCACTCCAGCTGGTATTAATAGAGGCCTGGATTGAATTGCCTCTTTCCTGGTGTGTGCGTGGGGCTCAGTACCACTCCAGCTGGTATTAATAAAGGCCTGGATTGAATTGCCTCTTTCCAGGTGTGTGAGTGGGACTCACAACCACTCCAGCTGGTATTAATAGAGGCCTGGATTTAATTGGCTCTTTCCTGGTGTGCGAGTGGGGCTCAGTACCACTCCAGCTGGTATTAATAGATATCTGTATTGAATTGGCTCTTTCCTGGTGTGAGAGTGGGGCTCAGTACCACTCCAGCTGGTATTAATAGAGGACTGGATTGAATTGGCTCTTTCCTGGTGTGCGAGTGGGGCTCAGTGCCACTCCAGCTGGTATGAATAGAGGTCTTGATTGAATTGGGTCTTTCCTGGTGTGTGAGTGGGGCTCAGTACCACTCCAGCTGGTATTAATAGAGGCTTGGATTGATTTGGCTCTTTCCTGCTGTGTGAGTGGGACTCAGTACCTCTCCAGCTGGTATTAATAGAGGTCTGGTTTAAATTGACTCTTTCCTGATGTGTGAGTGGTACTCAGTGCAACTCCAACTGGTATTGATAGTGTTCAGAAATAAATTGTCTCTTTCCTCCTGTGTCAAAGGGACTCAGGACCACTTCTGCAGGTATTAATAGAGGCCTGGATTGAATTGCCTCTTTCCTGGTGTTTCAGTTTGACTCAGACCCAATCCAGCTGGTATTAATAGAGGCCTGGATTGAATTGGTTCTGACTGGTGTGAGTGTGGGACTCAGAACCACTCCAGCTGGTATTAATAGAGGCCTGGATTGAATTGCCTCTTTCCTGGTGTTTGAGTGGGACTCAGTACCACTCCAGCTGGTATTAATAAAGGCCTGGATTGAATTGCCTCTTTCCTGGTGTGTGAGTGGGACTCAGAACCACTCCAGCTGGTATTAATAAAGGCCTGGATTGAATTGCCTCTTTCCTGGTGTGTGAGTGGGACTCACAACCACTCCAGCTGGTATTAATAGAGGCCTGGATTGAATTGGCTCTTTCATGGTGTGTGAGTGGGGCTCAGTACCACTCCAGCTGGTATTAATAGAGGCCTGGATTGAATTGCCTCTTTCCGGGTGTGTGAGTGGGGCTCAGTAGCACTCCAGCTGGTATTAATAAAGGCCTGGATTGAATTGCCTCTTTCCTGGTGTGTGAGTGGGACTCAGAACCACTCCAGCTGGTATTAATAAAGGCCTGGATTGAATTGCCTCTTTCCTGGTGTGTGAGTGGGACTCACAACCACTCCAGCTGGTATTAATAGAGGCCTGGATTGAATTGGCTCTTTCATGGTGTGTGAGTGGGGCTCAGTACCACTCCAGCTGGTATTAATAGAGGCCTGGATTGAATTGCCTCTTTCCGGGTGTGTGAGTGGGGCTCAGTAGCACTCCAGCTGGTATTAATAGAGACCTGGATTGAATTGGCTCTTTCCTGGTGTGCGAATGGGGCTCAGTACCACTCCAGCTGGTATTAATAGAGGCCTGGATTGAATTGCCTCTTTCCGGGTGTGTGAGTGGGGCTCAGTAGCACTCCAGCTGGTATTAATAGAGACCTGGATTGAATTGCCTCTTTCCGGGTGTGTGAGTGGGGCTCAGTAGCACTCCAGCTGGTATTAATAGAGACCTGGATTGAATTGGCTCTTTCCTGGTGTGTGAGTGGGACTCACAACCACTCCAGCTGGTATTAATAGAGACCTGGATTGAATTGGCTCTTTCCTGGTGTGCGAATGGGGCTCAGTACCACTCCAGCTGGTATTAATAGAGGCCTGGATTGAATTGCCTCTTTCCGGGTGTGTGAGTGGGGCTCAGTAGCACTCCAGCTGGTATTAATAGAGACCTGGATTGAATTGCCTCTTTCCGGGTGTGTGAGTGGGGCTCAGTAGCACTCCAGCTGGTATTAATAGAGACCTGGATTGAATTGGCTCTTTCCTGGTGTGTGAGTGAGTCTTAGTACCACTCCAGCTGGTATTAATAGAGGCCTGGATTGAATTGACTCTTTCCTGGTGTGTGAGTGGGGCTCAGTACCACTCCAGCTGGTATTAATAGAGGCCTGGATTGAATTGACTCTTTCCTGGTGTGTGAGTGGGACTCAGTACCACTCCAGCTGGTATTGATAGAGGCCTGGATTGAATTGACTCTTTCCTGGTGTGTGAGTGGGACTCAGTACCACTCCAGCTGGTATTAATAGAGGTCTTGATTGAATTGGCTCTTTCCTGGTGTGTGAGTGGGGCTCAGTACCACTCCTGCTGGTATTAATAGAGACCTGGATTGAATTGGCTCTTTCCTGGTGTGTGAGTGGGACTCAGTACCACTCCAGCTGATATTAATAGAGGCCTGGTTTGAATTGGCTCTTCCCTGGTGTGTGAGTGAGTCTTAGTACCACTCCAGCTGATATTAATAGAGACCTGGATTGAATTGTCTCTTTCCTGGTGTGTGAGTGGGACTCAGTACCACTCCAGCTGGTATTGATAGAGGTCTGTATTGATTTGTCTCTTTCCTGCTGTGTGAGTGGGACTCAGAACCACTCCAGCTGGTGTTAATAGAGGTCTTGATTGAATTGGCTCTTTCCTGGTGTGTGAGTGGGGCTCAGTACCACTTCTGCAGGTATTAAGAGATGCCTCGATAGAATTTAAACTTTCCTGGTGTGTGAGTGGGACTCAGTACCACTCCAGCTGGTATTAATAGAAACCTGGATTGAATTGCCTCTCTTCCAGTGTGTGAGTGGGACTCAGTACCACTCCAGCTGGTATTAATAGAGGCCTGGATTGAATTGCCTCTTTCCTGGTGTGTGAGCGGGACTCAGTATCACTCCAGCTGGTATTAATAGAGGTCTTGATTGAATTGCCTCTCTTCCAGTGTGTGAGTGGGACTCAGTACCACTCCAGCTGGTATTAATAGAGGCCTGGATTGAATTGCCTCTTTCCTGGTGTGTGAGCGGGACTCAGTATCACTCCAGCTGGTATTAATAGAGGTCTTGATTGAATTGGCTCTTTCCTGGTGTGTGAGTGGGGCTCAGTACCACTCCAGCTGGTATTTATAGAGGCCTGGATTGAATTGCCTCTTTCCTGGTGTTTGAGTGGGACTCAGAACCACTCCAGCTGGTATTAATAGAGGCCTGGATTGAATTGCCTCTTTCCTGGTGTGTGCGTGGTGCTCAGTACCACTCCAGCTGGTATTAATAAAGGCCTGGATTGAATTGCCTCTTTCCTGGTGTGTGAGTGGGACTCACAACCACTCCAGCTGGTATTAATAGAGGCCTGATTTAATTGGCTCTTTCCTGGTGTGCGAGTGGGGCTCAGTACCACTCCAGCTGGTATTAATAGAGGACTGGATTGAATTGGCTCTTTCCTGGTGTGCGAGTGGGGCTCAGTGCCACTCCAGCTGGTATGAATAGAGGTCTTGATTGAATTGGGTCTTTCCTGGTGTGTGAGTGGGACTCAGTACCACTCCAGCTGGAATTAAATTGGCCTGGATTGATTTTGCTCTTTCCAGGTGTGTGAGTGGGACTCAGTACCACTCCAGCTGGTATTAATAGAGACCAGGATTGAATTACCCTTTTCCTGGAGCGTGAGTGGGACTCAGTACCACTCCAGCTGGTATTAATAGAGGCCTAGTTTGAATTGCCTCTTTCCTGGTGTGTGCGTGGGGCTCAGTCTGACTCCAGCTGGTATTAATAGAGGCCTGGATTGAATTGGCACTTTCCTGGTGTGTGAGTGGGGATCAGTACCACTCCAGCTGATATTAATAGAAATTTGGTTTAAATTGACACTTTCCTGGTGTGTGGGTGGGGCTCAGTGCCACTCCAGCTGGTATGAATAGAGGCCTGGATTGAATTGGCTCTTTCCTGGAGTGTGAGTGGGACTCAGTACCACTCCAGCTGGTGTTAATAGAGGCCTAGATTGAATTGACACTCTCCTGGTGTGTGAGTGGGACTCAGTACCACTCCAGCTGGTATTAATAGAGGCCTGGATTGAATTGGCTCTTTCCTGGTGTGTGAGTGGGACTCAGTACCACTCCAGCTGGTATTAATAGAGGCCTGGATTGAATTGGCTCTTTCCTGGTGTGTGAGTGGGACTCAGTACCACTCCAGCTGGTATTAATAGAGGCCTGGATTGAATTGGCACTTTCCTGGTGTGTGAGTGGGGATCAGTACCACTCCAGCTGATATTAATAGAAATTTGGTTTAAATTGACACTTTCCTGGTGTGTGAGTGGGACTCAGTACCACTCCAGCTGGTATGAATAGAGGCCTGGATTGAATTGGCTCTTTCCTGGAGTGTGAGTGGGACTCAGTACCACTCCAGCTGGTGTTAATAGAGGCCGAGATTGAATTGACACTCTCCTGGTGTGTGAGTGGGGCTCAGTACCACTCCAGCTGGTATTAATAGAGGCCTGGATTGAATTGGCTCTACTGGTGTGTGAGTGGGACTCAGTACCACTCCAGCTGGTATTAATAGAGGCCTGGATTGAATTGGCTCTTTCCTGGTGTGTGAGTGGGACTCAGTACCACTCCAGCTGGTATTAATAGAGGCTTGGATTCAATTGGCAGCTGAACACGTGGCTACAGAACTGGTGCAGGAGGGAGGGATTCAGATATGTAGGACATTGAGATATCTTCTGGGGAGGGTGGGACCTGTACAAAAAGGACGGGTTGCATCTGAACTGGAGGGGCACCAATATCCTGGGCAGGAGGTTTGCTAGTGCTGTTCGGGAGGGTTTGAACTTGTCTTGCAGGGGGATGGGAACCGGAGCTACGGATCAGTGGATGGGGTAGCTGTTTGAACAGGCAGAGACCGAGTGCAGAGTGTCTGTGAGCAAGGTTAGACAGTTGACAGGGCAAAGTTGCAGCCAGTATGATGGGTTGAAGTGTGTCTATTTTAACGCAGAAAGTGTCAGGAATAAGGGTGATGAACTTAGAGAAAGGATCAGTACTTGGAGCTACGATGTTGTGGCCATTACGGAGACTTGGATATCACAGGGGCAGGAATGGATGTTGGGTGTTCCGGGGTTTAGATGTTTCAAAAGGAATAGGGAGGGAGGTAAAAGAGGTGGGGGAGTGGCATTGCTAATCAGGGATAATATCACAGCTGCAGAAAGGGAGGTCGTCGAGGAGGGTTTGTCTACTGAGTCATTATGGGTGGAAGTCAGAAACAGGAAAGGAGCAGTCACTTTATTGGGAGTTTTCTATAGACCCCCCAATAGCAACAGAGACATGGAGGAACAGATTGGGAGGCAGATTTTGGAAAGGTGCAGAAGTAACAGGGTTGTTGTCATGGGTGACTTCAACTTCCCTAATATTGATTGGATCCTCCTTAGTGCAAATAGTTTGGATGGAGCAGTTTTTGTCAGGTGTGTCCAGGAAGGTTTCCTGACTCAATATGTAGATAGGCCGACTAGAGGGGAGACTATGTTGGATTTGGTGCTTGGCAACGAACCAGGCCAGGTGGCAGATCTCTCGGTGGGAGAGCATTTCGGTGATAGTGATCACAACTCCCTGACCTTTACAATAGTCTTGGAGAGGGAGAGGAGCAGACGAGATGGGAAAATATTTAATTGGGGGAGGGGGAATTACAATGCTATTAGGCAGGAACTGGGAAGCATAAACTGGGAACAGATGTTCTCAGGGAAATGCACGACAGAAATGTGGAGGTTGTTTAGGGAGCACTTGCTGCGACTGCTGGATAGGTTTGTCCTGATGAGGCAGGGAAGGGATGGTAGGGTGAAGGAACCTTGGATGATAAGAGAAGTGGAACAGCTAGTCAGGAGGAAGAAGGAAGCTTACTTAAGGTTGAGGAAGCAAGGATCAGACAGGGCTCTAGAGGGTTACAAGGTAGCCAGGAAGGAACTGAAGAATGGACTTAGGAGAGCTAGAAGGGGACATGAAAAACTCTTGGCGGGTAGGATTAAGGAAAATCCCAAGGCGTTCTACACTTATGTGAGGAACAAGAGGATGGCCAGAGTGAGGGTAGGGCCGATCAGGGATTGTGGAGGGAACTTGTGCCTGGAGTCGGAGTAGGTAGGGGAGGTCCTAAATGAATACTTTGCTTCAGTGTTCACTAGTGAGAGGGACCTGGTCGTTTGTGAGGACAGCGTGGAACAGGCTGATATGCTCAAACAGGTTGAGGTTAAGAGGGAGGATGTACTGGAAATTTTGAATGATATGAGGGCAGATAAGTCCCCGGGGCCAGACGGGATATACCCAAGGTTATTACGGGAAGCGAGGGAAGAGATTGCTGCTCCTTTGGCGATGATCTTTGCGTCTTCACTGTCCACTGGAGTCGTACTGGATGATTGGAGGGTGGCAAATGTTGTTCCCTTGTTCAAGAAAGGGAATAGGGATAACCCTGGGAATTATAGACCTGTCAGTCTTACATCGGTAGTGGGCAAATTATTGGAGAGGATTCTGAGAGACAGGATTTATGATTATTTGGAAAAGCATGGTTTGATTAGAGACAGTCAGCATGGCTTTTTGAGGGGCAGGTCATGCCTCACAAGCCTTATTGAATTCTTTGAAGATGTGACAAAACACATTGATGAAGGAAGAGCAGTGGATGTGGTGTATATGGATTTTAGCAAGGTGTTTGATAAGGTTCCCCATGGTAGGCTCATTCAGAAAGTGAGGAGGCATGGGATACAGGGAAGGTTGGCTTTCTGGATACAGAATTGGCTGGCCCACAGAAGACAGAGGGTGGTAGTAGATGGAAAGTATTCAGCCTGGAGCTCGGTGATCAGTGGTGTTCCACAAGGATCTGTCCTGGGACCTCTGCTCTTTGTGATTTTTATAAATGACTTGGATGAGGAAGTGGAAGGCTGGGTTAGCAGGTTTGCCAATGACACGAAGGTTGCTGGAGTTGTGGATAGTGTGGAAGGCTGTTGTAGGTTGCAACGGGACATTGGCAGGATGCAGAGCTGGGCTGAGAAGTGGCAGATGGAGTTCAACCTGGAAAAGTGTGAAGTGATTCATTTTGGAAGGTCGAATTTGAATGCGGAATACAGACTTAAAGACAGGATTCTTGGTAGTGTGGAGGAACAGAGGGATCTTGGGGTCCATGTCCATAGATCGCTCAAATTTGCCACCCAAGTTGATAGGGTTGTTAAGAAGGCGTATGGTGTGTTGGCTTTCATTAACAGGGGGATTGAGTTTAAGAGCTGGGAGGTTATGCTGCAGCTCTATAAGGCCCTGGTTCGACCACACTTGGAATATTGTGTTCAGTTCTGGTCGCCTCATTATCTGAAGGATGTGGAAGCTTTAGAGAGGGTGAAGAGGAGATTTACCAGGATGCTGCCTGGACTGGAGGGCATGTCTTATGAAGAAAGATTGAGGGAGCTAGGGCTTTTCTCATTGGAGCGAAGAAGGATGAGAGGTGACTTGATAGAGGGGTACAAGATGATGAGAGGCATAGATAGAGTGGATAGCCAGAGACTTTTTCCCAGGGTGGAAAAGGCTATCACCAGGGGGCATAATTTTAAGATGATTGGAGGAAGGTTTCGGGGAGATGTCAGAGGTAGGTTCTTTACACAGAGATTGGTGGGTGTGTGGAATGTGCTGCCAGCGGTGGTAGTAGAAGCAGATACATTAGGGACATTTAAGCGACTCTTGGATCGTTGCATGGATGATAGTAGAATGAAGGGTCGGTAGTTAGTTTGATCTTAGTGTAGGTTAAAGGTTTGCCACAACATCGTGGGCCAAAGGGCCTGTACTGTGCTGTACTGTTCTATGTTCTATGAAAGTTGACATCAGATCAGTGGGAGTCTTTCAAAGAGGAAATAGTGAGAGTTTAGAGTCAACATGTACCTGTTAAGGTGAAGGGTAGGACTAACAGGCCCAGGGAACACTGGATGTTAAGGGATATAGAGGATTAGATCAGGAAAAAATAGGAGGCTTAAGGCAGATTCAGAGCGCTGATAACAGCAGAGGCAGTAGAGGAGTATAGAAAGTGCTGGAGGGTACTTCAAAAAAGTAATTCGGAGAGTGGGGAAGGGACATGAAAAAACACTAGCAGGCAGGATAAAGGAAAATCCTAAGATGTTTTATCAGTATGTCAAGGGCAAGAAGATAACCAGGAAAATATTAGATCCCATGAGGGAACCAAAGTGGCAATCTGTTTGTGGAACCGGAGGACATGGGTGAGGTTTTAAATTATTACTTTTCATCTGTGTTCACTTTGGAGAAGAATGATGTCGGTGTAGAGATTAGGGAGTGGTATTGTGATATACTTGAACATATTAGCATTGAAAGGAAGTAAGTATTCGCTGTTTTAGCGGGCTTAAAAGTGGATAAATCCCCAGGCTCAGATGAAATGTATCCCAGGCCATTATCGGAGGCAAGGGAGGAGATTGCAGGGCCTCGGACACAAATTTGCAAACCCTCTTTGGCCACAGGAGAGGTACCAGACGACTAGAGGGCAGCGAATGTGGTACCATTATTTAAGAAGGGTGGCAGGGATAAACTAGGTAAATACAGGTTAGTGAGTCTAACATCAGTGGTTGGGGAACTATTGGAAAAAAATCTGAGGGACAGGATTAATCTCCACGAGGAGAGGCAGGGATTAATCAGGGATAGTCACTATGGATTTGTCAGGGGGAGATCGTGTCTGACTAACTTGATATGAATTTTTCGAGGAGGTGACTAGATGTGCAGATGAGGTTAAAGCAGTTGATGTAGTCTACATGGACTTCAGTAAGGCTTTTGATAAGGTCCCACATGGGAGGTTGGTTAAGAAGGTAAGAGCCCATGGGATCCAGGGCAATTTGGCAAATTGAATCCAAAAATGGCTTTGTGGCAGGAGGCAGAGGGTAATGGGTGAGGGTTGTTTGTGCGATTGGAAGCCTGTTACCAGTGGTGTACCACATGGATCGGTGCTGGGACCCTTGCTGTTTGTAGTGCACATTAATATTTTGGACGTGATTGTATGAGGTATCATCAGTAAGTTCGCAGATGACACGAAAATTAGTGGTGTCGTCAATAGTGAGGAGGAAAGCCTTAGATTAAAGGACTATGTAGATGGGCTGGTAAGATGGGCGGAGCAGTGGGAAATGTAATTTAATCTTGAGAAGTGTGAGGTAATGCATTTTGGGAGGACTAACAAGGCAAGAGAATATACAATGGATGGTAGGACCCTAGAAAGTGCAGAAGGTCAGAGGAGATTCACCAGGATTTTGCGTCGCTGGAACATTTCAGCGATGAAGAGAGACTGAAAAGGCTGGGATGTTTTCCGTGAAGCAGAAAACTCTGAGAGTGGACATGATTGAGGAAAACCAAATTAGGAGGGGCTTTGATAGGTTAGATAGACAGAAACTTTTTCCCTTCTCCGAGGGGTCAATAACCAGGGGTCATAGATTTAAGGTAAGGGGCCAGAGGTTTAAAGGGGGTTTGAGGAATATATTTTTCTCCCAGAGGGTGGTTGGAATCTGGTATACACTGCCTGAAGGGGTAGGAGAGGCAGGAACCCTGACAACAATTAAATATTTAGATGAGCACTTGAAACGCCATAGTATACAAGGCTACAGGCCATGTGCTGGAAAAATGGGATTGGAATAGAAAGGTGCTGTTGGGCAGCACAGACATGATGGGCCGAAGGGCCTGTTTCTGTGCTGTATAACTCTCACTCTATGACATTGAAGACACACTGACGTTGATACTTGAGAAGGATAAATTGAGTCTTCCTCCACACCACAGTGAGGTAAAATCACCCACCGTGAACAGAGGGTAGAGTAGGGAGAAACACAGCACAGGCTGGGGATGGAGCTTGGGATCTTCCTGTGCTCGTTGGGTGGGGCTCAGTGCCAGACTGGTTGAGAACAGCTCACTCATCAGAGGCTGTGGATGGAGTCTGGGATCTCCCTGTCCTCTGTATTGGGCTCAGTACCATACCATGTGGTTAACCCTCATTGTGTGATTCTAATTGCTGCCACTCTCTCTCTTGCAGTGGGTCTGGGAGTTCCTGACTGATCACAATGTCCTGATCCTTTCCCCACATCACACACACTCAAGTTGGATGAGCTGCTGGTGGTGATGCAGGAGATGGAGAACTCCAGACTTCCATCCACTCCACAGTGAGGGACGATCATACACTGATAACAACTGTTACAACAAGGTGTTAGCTCAGCAGAGGCCAGGAATGGGGCCTGGGATCTTTCTGTGCTCTAAGAATGGGGATCCGTGCCACATTATGTGAGAGCAGCTCACTTAGGTCAGGCTGGGGATGGAGCCCGGGATCTTCCTGTGCTCTGTGTCTGGTATTCAGTGCCACACTTTCTCAGAATAGTTCACAGCACAGGCTGGAGATGGAGCCTGGGATCTTCCTGTGCTCACTCAGCAGAGGCTGCGGATGGATGCTGGGATCTTCCTGCGCTCTGTATAGATTTCCCGTACATCTTGTGTCTTTGAACACATTTACATGAAGTGTGGTCAGCTGGATAAGCTCGAGCTGTACGTTTCAGGAAGGGTTATTGAGGGGAATGTGTTTGATGTGGTGTATCTGGATTCCCAAAAGGTGTTTGGTTCAGTGACATGTAATAGAATTACCAGCAAAACTGCAGCCCATGGAATAAAAAGGAGAGATACAGAAAGGATAGGAAATGGGCTGAGTGAGAGGAAACAGAGTGTTGTGATGAACTGTTACTATTTAGACTGGAGGAAGATATATAGTGCAGTTCCCCAGGTACTGATGTTAGGATCAGTTATTAATAATCCAGGCAGGACATATTGTTAATATTCACACATGACACAAAACTTGGAAATATTGTGAACTGTGAAGAGGATAGTGAGAGACTTCAGGAGGATATAGACAGGCTGGTGGGAGGAACAGACACGTGACAGATGACATTTCATACAGAGAAATGTGAGGTGATACCGATGATGGAGAATTCTCTCGAGTTACTCTGAGGACAGTGTCTTATTTGTGGTGTTGTGATTTCAATTTCTGTGATTTGTGGAATCTCTTTGAGCCACAGGTACACCGATGAGAATCTATTTCTGTATCTGTGTGTACCTGACACTGAGCTGACACTGTTCCAGTAGAAAGGGCTCTCCCTGCAGTCACTAACTCAGAGATAAATTATTATCCACTATTCAGCATAATAAAGAATGAGGTTGGATTAAGTTCTATTTTGTGAGACATTATCTTTAAAAAGCAGGTTTTTCTGAGAAGCAGGAACTTGTTTCCCACTGCAGTGAATTGAATTTTCATTATTGACCCTGACCCATGCAGTTAAACAGGTCAGTTTACCTGTCTCATTGTCACCAATGTCTCAGGGTTGTCCATTCAGACAGTTTGATGTTTGAAGTGACAGGGATTGCATTATTTGTTTGTTCTGTCTGTCCCTCCTTCATATTTCTATTTTAATATACCGTGTTCTATTGATACTGTTGTGTTTATCTGACTGTCAGTAATATGATGTTGTAAGGTGAGAGTCTCAGAGCAGGAATCCTTTGTTTGTAAATCAGGTGTCCAATGAACTGATCAGTGACTGCTCCACGACAACCTAAAATTATCATTTCTCACAGAAAATGTGGTCAGATTTTGTAGTTATATGGGTTGAAAATGAATTCTACCTTATTAATGTCAGAGAGTGATAGAGTTATTCAGCTCAGAAGCAGGCCTTTCGGCCCATTGTGTCTGTGTCGGCCATCAAGCACCTATCTATTCTAATCCCATTTTCCAGCACTTGGCCTGTAGCCTTGTATACTATGGCATTTCAAGTGCTCATCTAAATACTTCTTAAATGTTGAGTGTTCTGGCCTCGACCACCTCTTCAGGCAGTGTGTTCCAGATTGCAAGCACCCTCTGGGTGAAAACATTTTGCCTCAAATCTCCTCTGTATCTCCTGCCCCTAACCTTAAATCGATATCCCCTGGTTATTGACACCTCCGCTATGGGAAAATGTTTCTTCCTATCTATCCTATCAATGCCCCTCATATACCTCAATCATATCTCCACTCAGACTTCTCTGCTGGAAGGAAAACAACCCGAGCTTATCCCGTCTGTCTACATAGCTGAAATGCTCCAGGCCAGGCAACATCCTGGTGAATCTCATCTGCACCTTCTCTAGTGAAATCTATTCTACAGGAAGGATGTGATGGCACTGGAGAGGGTGCAGAGGAGGTTCACCAGGAGGTTGCCTGGGCTGGAGCATTTCAGCTATGAAGAGAGACTGAAAAGGCTTGGGTTGTTTACCTTAGTGTGCAGAAGACTGAGTGGCAACATGATTGAGGTATACAAAATTCTGAGAGTCACTGACAGATTAGACAGGAAGAAATATTTTCCTTTATTAGAGGGGCCAATAACCAGGTGGCATAGATTTAAGGTAAGGGGCAGGAGGTTTAAAGGGGATTTGAGGAAAACATTTTTACACCCAGAGGGTGGTTGGAATCTGCAACGAACTGCCAGAAGGTGGTACAGGAAGAAACACTCACATTTAAGTATTTAGATGACCACTTGAAACGCCATCGAATACAAGGCTACGACCAAATGCTGGAAAATGGGATTAGAATAGATAGGTGCCTAATGGCCGACATAGACACGATGGGCCGAAGGGCCTGTTTCTGTGCTGTATAACTCTGACTCTATGACATTGACGACACACTGACAGTGATACAGGAGATGAATAAATCGAGTATTTATACACACCACAGTGAGTTAAAATCACCCACAGTGAACAGAGCGTAGAGTTGGGAGAAACACAGCACAGGCTGGGCATGGAGCCTGGGATCTTCCTGTGCTCTGTTTGGAGCTCAGTACCAGACTGGGTACATACCTTTAATTATATCTGTCTAATTCCCACCTCTCTCTCTTGCAGTCAGTCTGTGTGTACCTGAGTGAACAGATTGTTCTGCCCCATTCCATTATCGCTCACATTGAAGATGGCCGACACACTGACAGTGATACAGGAGATGGATAAATCGAGTCTTCATATACACCACAGTGAGGTAAAATCACCCACAGTGAACAGAGGGTCGAGTGTGGGGGAAGTACAGCACAGGCTGGGGATGGATCCTGGGATCTTCCTGCTCTGTGTGTGACCCAGTATCACACTGGTTATGTACCTCTCATTGTGTGGGTCTAATTGCTGCCTCTCTGTCTTGCAGTTAGTTTGGGAATTCCTGACTGAGCAGAATGTCCTGTTCCTGTCCCCACATGAAACATCAGCAAGTTGGATGAGCAGCTGTATTGATGCAGGAGATTGAGGAGTCCAGCCTTTGATACACTCTGCAGTGAGGTAAGATCACCCCCTGATAACATACAATAGAGCAGGGGGCCAACTCAGCATAGGTATGGGATGGGTCATGGAGCTTGTAAGCACATAAAGAATAGAGCTCAGTACGACACAACACAGGAGGGAGATGGAGCCTGGGACCTTCCTGTTCACCAAGTGGGGCTCAGTATCACAACAGATAAAAGCAGCTCACACAGCACAGGCTGGGAATGGAGCCTGGGACCTTCCTGTTCACCAAGTGGGGCTCAGTATCACAATAGAAAAAATCAGCTCACACAGAACAGGCTGGAGCTGGAGCCTGGGATTTTTCTGTTCACCAAGTGGGGCTCAGTATCACAACAGATAAAAGCAGCTCACACAGCACAGGCTGGGAATTGAGCCTGCGATTTTCCTGTTCACGATGTGGGGCTCAGTACCATACCAGGTGAGAACCGCTCAGTCATCACAGGTGCAGAGACTGCTCCAATGAAGATTAATGATCATTCTCTTAATATATAACTCAAAATGGTTTCACAGGAGTTTTATAGACTGTTCCCTGTTCTTCAGATGGTGATTGTTCTGTTGATGATTTACAGTCAGTCCTTTCTTAATTGAACAAAGAACAAAGAACAGGACAGCAAAGGAACAGGCCATTCGGCCCTCCACGCCTGCGCCGGTCTTGATGCCTGCCGAAACTAACACCTTCTGCACTTCTGGGGCCCATATCCCTCTATTCCCTTCTATTCATATATTTGTCAAGATGTCTCTTAAACGTCGCTATCGTATCTGCTTCCACCACCTCCCCTGGCAGCAAGTCCCAGGCACTCACCACCCTCTGTGTAAAAAAACTTGCCTCGCACATCCCCTATAAACTTTGCCCCTTGCACCTTAAACCTATGTCCCCTAGTAACTGATTCTTCCACTCTGGGAAAACGCTTCTGTCTATCCACTCTGTCCATGCCGCTCATAACTTTGTAAACCTCTATCATGTCGCCCCTCCACCTCCATCGTTCCAGTGAAAACAATCCGAGTTTTCCACCCTCTCCTCATAGCTAATGCCCTCCAGAGCAGGCAACATCGTGGTAAACTTCCTCTGTCCCCTCTCCAAAGCCTCCACGTCCTTCTGGTAGTGTGGCGACCAGAATTGCACGCAATAAGGTTCTGTACAGCTGCAACATGACTTGTTATTTTTTATACTCTATGCCCCGACCGATGAAGGCAAGCATGCCGTATGTCGCTTTGACTACCTTATCCACCTGCGTTGCACTTTCAGTGACATGTGGACCTGTCCGCCCAGATCTCTGTGCCTGTCAATACTCCTAAGGGTTCTGTCATTTACTGCATACCTCCCACCTGCATTCGACCTTCCAAAATGTATTACCTCACATTTGTCCAGATTAAACTCCATCTGTCATTTCTCTGCCCAAGTCTCCAACCGATCTATATCCTGCTGTATCCTCTGAAAATCCTCATCATTATCCGCAACTCCGCCAACCTTTGTGTCGTCCGCAAACTTATTAATCAGACCAGCTACATTTTCCTCCAAATCATTTATATATACTACAAACAGCAAAGGTCCCAGCACTGAATCTTGTGGAACACCACTAGACACATCCCTCCATTCAGAAAAACACCCATCCACTGTTACCCTCTGTCTTCTGTGACTGAGCCAGTTCTGTATCCATCTTGCCAACTCACCTCTGATCCCGTGTGACAACACCTTTTGCACCAGTCTGCCATGCGGGACCTTGTCAAAGGCTTTACGAAAGTCCATATAGACAACATCCACCGCCCTTCCCTCATCAATCATCTTCGTCACTTCCTCAAAAAACTCAATCAGATTAGTAAGACACGACCTCCCCCTCACAGAACCATGCTGTCCCTCGCGAATAAGTTCATTTGTTTCCAAATGGGAGTAAATCCTGTCCCGAAGAAGCCTCTCTAATAGTTTCCCTACCACTGACGTAAGGCTCACCGGCTTATTTTTTCCTGGATTATCCTTGCCACCCTTCTTAAACAAAGGAACAACATTGGCTATTCTCCAGTCCTCTGGGACCTCACCTGTAGCCAATGAGGATGCAAAGATTTCTGTCAAAGCCCCAGCAATTTCTTCCCTTGCCTCCTTCAGTATTCTAGGGTAGATCCCATCAGGCCCTGGGGACTTATCTACCTTAATGCTTTGCAAGACACCCAACACCACCTTCTTTTTGATAATGAGATGACTGTGGCTATCTGCACTCCCTTCCCTAGACTCATCATCCACCAAGTCCTTCTCCTTGGTGCAAACTGATGCAAAGTACTCATTTAGCACCTCGCCAATGTCCTCTGGCTCCACGCATAGATTCCCATCTCTGTCCCTGTGTGGGCCAACCCTTTCCCTGGTTACCCTCTTGCTCTTTATATATGTATAAAAAGCCTTGGGATTTTCCTTAATCCTGTTTGCCAATGAGTTTTCATGTCCCCTTTTAGCCCTCCTAACTCCTTGCTTTAGTTCCTTCCTACTGTCTTTATATTCCTCAAGTGCTTCATCTGTTCCTCGCCTTCCAGCCCTGACAAATGCTTCCTTTTTCTTTTTGACTAGGCTTGCAATATCCCCTGTCATCCAAGCTTCCCGAAACTTGCTAAACTTGTCTTTCTTGCTCACAGGAACATGCTGGTCCTGGATTCTAATCAACTGACGTTTGAAAGACTCCCACATGTCAGATGTTGATTTACCCTTAAACAACCACCCCCAATCTAAATTCTTCAGTTCCTGCCTAATATTGTTGTAATTAGCCTTCCCCTAATTTAGCACCTTCACCCGAGGACTACTCTTATCCTTATTCACAAGTACCTTAAAACTTATGGAATTATGATCACTGATCACTACTTATGGTCACTACTCCTGGAATGCTCCCCCACTGAAACTTAGACCACCTGGCCGGACTCTTTCCCCAATACCAGGTCCAGAATGGCCCCATCCCTAGTTGGACTATCGACATACTGTTTCAAGAAGCCCTCCGGGATGCCGCTCACAAATTCTGCCCCATCCAAGCCCCTAACACTAAGTGAGTCCCAGTCAATATTGGGGAAGTTAAAATCACCCACCACTACAACCCTGTTATCTTTACGTCTTTCCAAAATCTGTCTGCATATCTGCTCCACTACCTCCCGCTGGCTGTTGGGAGGCCTGCAGTAAACCCCAAACATCGTGACTGCACCCTTCCTATTCCTGAGGTCCACCCATATTGCATCGCTGCAGGACCCCTCTGAGGTGTCCTCCTGCAGTACAGTTGTTATATTCTCCTTAACCATTAATGCAGCTCCCCCACACCTTTTACATCTCCCTCCATCCCGCCTGAAGCTTCTAAAACTTGGAACATTTAACATTTGGACAGTGATTGATCTGTAGGTGATTTACGGTCAGTCCTTTACTAATTGGACAGTGATTGTTCAGTAGGTGATTTACGGTCAGTCCTTTAATAATTGGTTAGTGATTGTTCTGTAGGTGATTTACGGTCAGTCCTTTAATAATTGGATAGTGATTGTTCTGTAGGTGATTTACGGTCAGTCCTTTAATAATTGGACAGTGATTGTTCAGTAGGTGATTTACGGTCAGTCCTTTAATAATTGGATAGTGATTGTTCTGTAGGTGATTTACGGTCAGTCCTTTAATAATTGAATAGTGATTGTTCTGTTGGTGATTTACGGTCAGTCCTTTAATAATTGGACAGTGATTGTTCTGTTGGTGATTTACGGTCAGTCCTTTAATAATTGGACAGTGATTGTTCTGTAGGTGATTTACGGTCAGTCCTTTAATAATTGGACAGTGATTGTTCTGTCGGTGATTTACGGTCAGTCCTTTAATAATTGGACAGTGATTGTTCTGTAGGTGATTTACGGTCAGTCCTTTAATAATTGGACAGTGATTGTTCTGTAGGTGATTTACGGTCAGTCCTTTAATAATTGATAGTGATTGTTCTGTAGGTGATTTACGGTCAGTCCTTTAATAATTGGACAGTGATTGTTCTGTCGGTGATTTACGGTCAGTCCTTTAATAATAGGACAGTGATTGTTCTGTAGGTGATTTACGGTCAGTCCTTTAATAATTGGACAGTGATTGTTCTGTCGGTGATTTACGGTCAGTCCTTTAATAATTGGACAGTGATTGTTCTGTAGGTGATTTACAGTCAGTCCTTTAATAATTGGATAGTGATTGTTCTGTAGGTGATTTACGGTCAGTCCTTTAATAATTGGACAGTGATTGTTCTGTAGGTAATTTACAGTCAGTCCTTTAATAATTGGATCGTTATTTTTCTGTAGGTGATTTACGGTCAGTCCTTTAATAATTGGACAGTGATTGTTCTGCAGGTGATTTACGGTCAGTCCTTTAATAATTGGACAGTGATTGTTCTGTAGGTGATTTACGGTCAGTCCTTTAATAATAGGACAGTGATTGTTCTGTAGGTGATTTACGGTCAGTCCTTTAATAATTGGACAGTCATTGTTCTGTAGGTGATTTACGGTCAGTCCTTTAATAATTGGACAGTGATTGTTCTGCAGGTGATTTACGGTCAGTCCTTTAATAATTGGACAGTGATTGTTCTGTAGGTGATTTACGGTCAGTCCTTTAATAATTGGATAGTGATTGTTCTGTAGGTGATTTACGGTCAGTCCTTTAATAATTGGACAGTGATTGTTCTGTAGGTGATTTACGGTCAGTCCTTTAATAATTGGACAGTGATTGTTCTGTAGGTGATT
The DNA here is from genome assembly GCF_036365525.1 of Heterodontus francisci. Taxonomy (NCBI): domain Eukaryota; kingdom Metazoa; phylum Chordata; class Chondrichthyes; order Heterodontiformes; family Heterodontidae; genus Heterodontus; species Heterodontus francisci. The sequence goes on from NW_027141577.1 coordinate 136,198, forward strand.
TACGGTCAGGCCTTTAATAATTGGAGAGTGATTGTTCTGTAGGTGATTTACGGTCAGTCCTTTAATAATTGGACAGTGATTGTTCTGTCGGTGATTTACGGTCAGTCCTTTAATAATTGGACAGTGATTGTTCTGTAGGTGATTTACGGTCAGTCCTTTAATAATAGGACAGTGATTGTTCTGTTGGTGATTTACGGTCAGTCCTTTAATAATTGGATAGTGATTGTTCTGTAGGTGATTTACGGTCAGTCCTTTAATAATTGGACAGTGATTGTTCTGTAGGTGATTTACGGTCAGTCCTTTAATAATTGGACAGTGATTGTTCTGTAGGTGATTTACGGTCAGTCCTTTAATAATTGGACAGTGATTGTTCTGTAGGTGATTTACGGTCAGTCCTTTAATAATTGGACAGTGATTGTTCTGTAGGTGATTTACGGTCAGTCCTTTAATAATTGGACAGTGATTGTTCTGTAGGTGATTTACGGTCAGTCCTTTAATAATTGGACAGTGATTGTTCTGTAGGTGATTTACGGTCAGTCCTTTAATAATTGGACAGTGATTGTTCTGTAGGTGATTTACGGTCAGTCCTTTAATAATTGGACAGTGATTGTTCTGTAGGTGATTTACGGTCAGTCCTTTAATAATTGGACAGTGATTGTTCTGTAGGTGATTTACGGTCAGTCCTTTAATAATTGGACAGTGATTGTTCTGTAGGTGATTTACGGTCAGTCCTTTAATAATTGGACAGTGATTGTTCTGTAGGTGATTTACTGTCAGTCCTTTAATAATTGGACAGTGATTGTTCTGAAGGTGATTTACGGTCAGTCCTTTAATAATTGGATAGTGATTGTTCTGAAGGTGATTTACGGTCAGTCCTTTAATAATTGGACAGTGATTGTTCTGTAGGTGATTTACGGTCAGTTCTTTAATAATTGGACAGTGATTGTTCTGTAGGTGATTCACGGTCAGTCCTTTAATAATTGGACAGTGATTGTTCTGTAGGTGATTTACGGTCAGTTCTTTAATAATTGGACAGTGATTGTTCTGTAGGTGATTTACGGTCAGTCCTTTAATAATTGGACAGTGATTGTTCTGTCGGTGATTTACGGTCAGTCCTTTAATAATTGGACAGTGATTGTACTGTAGGTGATTTACGGTCAGTCCTTTAATAAATGGACAGTGATTGTTCTGTAGGTGGTTTACTGTCAGTCCTTTAATAATTGGACAGTGATTGTTCTGTAGGTGATTTACTGTCAGTCCTTTAATAATTGGACAGTGATTGTTCTGTAGGTGATTTACGGTCAGTCCTTTAATAATTGACAGTGATTGTTCTGTAGGTGATTTACGGTCAGTCCTTTAATAATTGGACAGTGATTGTACTGTAGGTGATTTACGGTCAGTCCTTTAATAAATGGACAGTGATTGTTCTGTAGGTGAATTACTGTCAGTCCTTTAATAATTGGACAGTGATTGTTCTGTAGGTGATTTACGGTCAGTCCTTTAATAATTGGACAGTGATTGTTCTGTAGGTGATTTACGGTCAGTCCTTTAATAATTGGACAGTGATTGTACTGTAGGTGATTTACGGTCAGTCCTTTAATAAATGGACAGTGATTGTTCTGTAGGTGATTTACTGTCAGTCCTTTAATAATTGGACAGTGATTGTTCTGTAGGTGATTTACGGTCAGTCCTTTAATAATTGACAGTGATTGTTCTGTAGGTGATTTACGGTCAGTCCTTTAATAATTGGACAGTGATTGTTCTGTAGGTGATTTACGGTCAGTCCTTTAATAATTGGACAGTGATTGTTCTGTAGGTGATTTACGGTCAGTCCTTTAATAATTGGACAGTGATTGTTCTGTAGGTGATTTACGGTCAGTCCTTTAATAATTGGACAGTGATTGTTCTGTAGGTGATTTACGGTCAGTCCTTGAATAATTGGACAGTGATTGTTCTGTAGGTGATTTACGGTCAGTCCTTTAATAATTGGACAGTGATTGTTCTGTAGGTGATTTACGGTCAGTCCTTTAATAATTGGATAGTGATTGTTCTGTAGGTGATTTACGGTCAGTCCTTTAATAATTGGACAGTGATTGTTCTGTAGGTGATTTACGGTCAGTCCTTTAATAATTGAACAGTGATTGTTCTGTAGGTGATTTACGGTCAGTCCTTTAATAATTGAACAGTGATTGTTCTGTAGGTGATTTACGGTCAGTCCTTTAATAATTGAACAGTGATTGTTCTGTAGGTGTTTTACGGTCAGTCCTTTAATAATTGGACAGTGATTGTTCTGTAGGTGATTTACGGTCAGTCCTTTAATAATTGGATAGTGATTGTTCTGTAGGTGATTTACGGTCAGTCCTTTAATAATTGGACAGTGATTGTTCTGTAGGTGATTTACGGTCAGTCCTTTAATAATTGGACAGTGATTGTTCTGTAGGTGATTTACGGTCAGTCCTTTAATAATTGGATAGTGATTGTTCTGTAGGTGATTTACGGTCAGTACTTTAATAATTGGACAGTGATTGTTCTGTAGGTGATTTACGGTCAGTCCTTTAATAATTGGATATTGATTGTTCTGTAGGTGATTTACGGTCAGTCCTTTAATAATTGGACAGTGATTGTTCTGTAGGTGATTTACGGTCAGTCCTTTAATAATTGGATATTGATTGTTCTGTAGGTGATTTACGGTCAGTCCTTTAATAATTGGACAGTGATTGTTCTGTAGGTGATTTACGGTCAGTCCTTTAATAATTGGATATTGATTGTTCTGTAGGTGATTTACGGTCAGTCCTTTAATAATTGGACAGTGATTGTTCTGTAGGTGATTTACGGTCAGTCCTTTAATAATTGGATATTGATTGTTCTGTAGGTGATTTACGGTCAGTTCTTTAATAATTGGACAGTGATTGTTCTGTAGGTGATTTACGGTCAGTCCTTTAATAATTGGACAGTGATTGTTCTGTAGGTGATTTACGGTCAGTCCTTTAATAATTGGATAGTGATTGTTCTGTAGGTGATTTACGGTCAGTCCTTTAATAATTGGACAGTGATTGTTCTGTAGGTGATTTACGGTCAGTCCTTTAATAATTGGACAGTGATTGTTCTGTAGGTGATTTACGGTCAGTCCTTTAATAATAGGACAGTGATTGTTCTGTAGGTGATTTACAGTCAGTCCTTTAATAATTGGACAGTGATTGTTCTGTCGGTGATTTACGGTCAGTCCTTTAATAATCGGACAGTGATTGTTCTGTAGGTGATTTACGGTCAGTCCTTTAATAATTGGACAGTGATTGTTCTGTAGGTGATTTACGGTCAGTCCTTTAATAATAGGACAGTGATTGTTCTCTAGGTGATTTACAGTCAGTCCTTTAATAATTGGACAGTGATTGTTCTGTAGGTGATTTACGGTCAGTCCTTTAATAATAGGACAGTGATTGTTCTGTAGGTGATTTACAGTCAGTCCTTTAATAATTGGACAGTGATTGTTCTGTAGGTGATTTACGGTCAGTCCTTTAATAATAGGACAGTGATTGTTCTGTAGGTGATTTATGGTCAGTCCTTTAATAATTGGACAGTGATTGTTCTGTAGGTGATTTACGGTCAGTCCTTTAATAATTGGACAGTGATTGTTCTGTAGGTGATTTACGGTCAGTCCTTTAATAATAGGACAGTGATTGTTCTGTAGGTGATTTACGGTCAGTCCTTTAATAATTGGACAGTGATTGTTCTGTAGGTGATTTCCCGTCAGTCCTTTAATAATTGGACAGTGATTGTTCTGTAGGTGATTTACTGTCAGTCCTTTAATAATTGGATAGTGATTGTTCTGTTGGTGATTTACGGTCAGTCCTTTAATAATTGGACAGTGATTGTTCTGTAGGTGATTTCCCGTCAGTCCTTTAATAATTGGACAGTGATTGTTCTGTAGGTGATTTCCCGTCAGTCCTTTAATAATTGGACAGTGGTTGTTCTGTAGGTGATTTCCCGTCAGTCCTTTAATAATTGGACAGTGATTGTTCTGTCGGTGATTTACGGTCAGTCCTTTAATAATTGGACAGTGATTGTTCTGTAGGTGATTTACGGTCAGTCCTTTAATAATTGGACAGTGATTGTTCTGTCGGTGATTTACGGTCAGTCCTTTAATAATTGGACAGTGATTGTTCTGTAGGTGATTTACGGTCAGTCCTTTAATAATAGGACAGTGATTGTTCTGTAGGTGATTTACGGTCAGTTCTTTAATAATTGGACAGTGATTGTTCTGTAGGTGATTTACGGTCAGTTCTTTAATAATTGGACAGTGATTGTTCTGTAGGTGATTTACGGTCAGTCCTTTAATAATTGGACAGTGATTGTTCTGTAGGTGATTTACGGTCAGTCCTTTAATAATTGGATAGTGATTGTACTGTAGGTGATTTACGGTCAGTCCTTTAATAATTGGACAGTGATTGTTCTGTAGGTGATTTACGGTCAGTCCTTTAATAATTGGACAGTGATTGTTCTGTAGGTGATTTACGGTCAGTCCTTTAATAATAGGACAGTGTTTGTTCTGTAGGTGATTTACGGTCAGTCCTTTAATAATTGGACAGTGATTGTTCTGTAGGTGATTTACGGTCAGTCCTTTAATAATTGGATAGTGATTGTTCTGTAGGTGATTTACGGTCAGTCCTTTAATAATTGGACAGTGATTGTTGTGTAGGTGATTTACGGTCATTCCTTTAATAATTGGATAGTGATTGTTCTGTAGGTCATTTACGGTCAGTCCTTTAATAATTGGACAGTGATTGTTCTGTAGGTGATTTACGGTCAGTCCTTTAATAATTGGACAGTGATTGTTCTGTTGGTGATTTACGGTCAGTCCTTTAATAATTGGACAGTGATTGTTCTGTAGGTGATTTACGGTCAGTCCTTTAATAATTGGACAGTGATTGTTCTGTAGGTGATTTACGGTCAGTCCTTTAATAATTGGACAGTGATTGTTCTGTAGGTGATTTACGGTCAGTCCTTTAATAATTGGACAGTGATTGTTCTGTTGGTGATTTACGGTCAGTCCTTTAATAATTGGACAGTGATTGTTCTGTAGGTGATTTACGGTCAGTCCTTTAATAATTGGATAGTGATTGTTCTGTAGGTGATTAACGGTCAGTCCTTTAATAATTGGACAGTGATTGTTCTGTAGGTGATTTACGGTCAGTCCTTTAATAATTGGACAGTGATTGTTCTGTAGGTGATTTACGGTCAGTCCTTTAATAATTGGACAGTGATTGTTCTGTCGGTGATTTACGGTCAGTCCTTTAATAATTGGACAGTGATTGTTCTGTAGGTGATTAACGGTCAGTCCTTTAATAATTGGACAGTGGTTGTTCTGTAGGTGATTTACGGTCAGTCCTTTAATAATTGGATAGTGATTGTTCTGTAGGTGATTTACGGTCAGTCCTTTAATAATTGGACAGTGATTGTTGTGTAGGTGATTTACGGTCATTCCTTTAATAATTGGACAGTGATTGTTCTGTAGGTGATTTACGGTCAGTCCTTTAATAATTGGACTGTGATTGTTCTGTAGGTGATTTACGGTCAGTCCTTTAATAATTGGATAGTGATTGTTCTGTAGGTGATTTACGGTCAGTCCTTTAATAATTGGACAGTGATTGTTCTGTAGGTGATTTACGGTCAGTCCTTTAATAATTGGACAGTGATTGTTCTGTAGGTGATTTACGGTCAGTCCTTTAATAATTGGACAGTGATTGTTCTGTAGGTGATTTACGGTCAGTCCTTTAATAATTGGACAGTGATTGTTCTGTAGGTGATTTACGGTCACTCCTTTAATAATTGGATAGTGATTGTTCTGTAGGTGATTTACGGTCAGTCCTTTAATAATTGGACAGTGATTGTTCTGTAGGTGATTTACGGTCAGTCCTTTAATAATTGGACAGTGATTGTTCTGTAGGTGATTTACGGTCAGTCCTTTAATAATTGGACAGTGATTGTTCTGTAGGTGATTTACGGTCAGTCCTTTAATAATTGGACAGTGATTGTTCTGTAGGTGATTTACGGTCACTCCTTTAATAATTGGATAGTGATTGTTCTGTAGGTGATTTACGGTCACTCCTTTAATAATTGGACAGTGATTGTTGTGTAGGTGATTTACGGTCATTCCTTTAATAATTGGACAGTGATTGTTCTGTAGGTGATTTACGGTCAGTCCTTTAATAATTGGATAGTGATTGTTCTGTAGGTCATTTACGGTCAGTCCTTTAATAATTGGACAGTGATTGTTCTGTAGGTGATTTACGGTCAGTCCTTTAATAATTGGATAGTGATTGTTCTGTAGGTGATTAACGGTCAGTCCTTTAATAATTGGACAGTGATTGTTCTGTAGGTGATTTACGGTCAGTCCTTTAATAATTGGACAGTGATTGTTCTGTAGGTGATTTACAGTCAGTCCTTTAATAATTGGATAGTGATTGTTCTGTCGGTGATTTACGGTCAGTCCTTTAATAATTGGACAGTGATTGTTCTGTAGGTGATTTACGGTCAGTCCTTTAATAATTGGACAGTGATTGTTCTGTAGGTGATTTACAGTCAGTCCTTTAATAATTGGATAGTGATTGTTCTGTCGGTGATTTACGGTCAGTCCTTTAATAATTGGATAGTGATTGTTCTGTAGGTCATTTACGGTCAGTCCTTTAATAATTGGACAGTGATTGTTCTGTAGGTGATTTACGGTCAGTCCTTTAATAATTGGACAGTGATTGTTCTGTTGGTGATTTACGGTCAGTCCTTTAATAATTGGACAGTGATTGTTCTGTAGGTGATTTACGGTCAGTCCTTTAATAATTGGATAGTGATTGTTCTGTAGGTGATTTACGGTCAGTCCTTTAATAATTGGACAGTGATTGTTCTGTAGGTGATTTACGGTCACTCCTTTAATAATTGGATAGTGATTGTTCTGTAGGTGATTTACGGTCAGTCCTTTAATAATTGGACAGTGATTGTTCTGTAGGTGATTTACGGTCAGTCCTTTAATAATTGGATAGTGATTGTTCTGTAGGTGATTTACGGTCAGTCCTTTAATAATTGGACAGTGATTGTTCTGTAGGTGATTTACGGTCAGTCCTTTAATAATTGGACAGTGATTGTTCTGTAGGTGATTTACGGTGAGTCCTTTAATAATTGGATAGTGATTGTTCTGTAGGTGATTTACGGTCAGTCCTTTAATAATTGGACAGTGATTGTTCTGTAGGTGATTTACGGTCAATCCTTTATTGTTTGGATTGACATTTCTCTGATGAAGAATTGTGAACAGTTCCTTATCATTTAAATGCACGAATAATTCTCCCTTGGAAGTTTTTTGTTTAACTGAGGATTTTCCTAATGTTGCTTTCTAGACAATCCCTCATAACCTGTGATGGAAAATTCTCTTGAGTTTCTTTATGGACAGTCCCTTATTTATGGTGATGTGATTTCCACTTCTGTGATTTGTGGAATCTCTTTGAGCCACATATACACAGATGTAAATCTATTTCTGTATCTGTGTGTCCATTATTCAGCTTAATAAAGAATGAGTTTGGAATAAGTTCTCATTTTGTGATACGTTATCAATATAAAGCAGGTCTTTTCTGAGAAGCAGGTACTTGTTTCCCACTGCAGTGAATTGAATTTTCATTATTGACCCTGACCCATGCAGTTAAACAGGTCAGTTTACCTGTCTCATTGTCACCAATGTCTCAGGGTTGTCCAATCAGACAGTTTGATGTTTGAAGTGACAGGGATTGCATTATTTGTTTGTTCTGTCTGTCCCTCCTTCATATTTCTATTTTAATATACCGTGTTCTATTGATACTGTTGTGTTTATCTGACTGTCAGTAATATGATGTTGTAAGGTGAGAGTCTCAGAGCAAGAATCCTTTGTTTGTAAATCAGGTGTCCAATGAACCGATCAGTAACTGCTCCACGACAACCTAAAATCATCATTTCTCATGGAAAATGTGGTCAGATTTTATAGTTAAATGGGTTGAAAATGAATTCTACCTTATTAATGTCAGAGAGTGATAGAGTTATTCAGCTCAGAAACAGGCCTTTCAGCCCATCGTGTCTGTGCCGGCCATCAAGCACCTATATGTTGTAATCCCATTTTCCAGCACTTGTCCTGTAGCCTTGTATACTATGGCATTTCAAGTGTTCATCTAAAGACTTAAATGTTGAGTGTTCTTGCTTCGACCACCTCTTAAAGCAGTGTGTTCCAGATTCCAACCACCCGCTGGGTGAAAACATTTTGCCTCAAATCTCCTCTGTATCTCCTGCCCCTAACCTTAAATCGATATCCCCTGGTTGACACCTTATTGACACCTCCGCAATGGGAAAATGTTTCTTCCAATCTATCCTATCAAAGCCCCTCATAATTTTGTATACCTCAATCATGTACCACCTCAGACTTCTCTGCTGGAAGGAAAACAACCCTCGCCTTTTCAGTCTCTCTTCATAGCTGAAATGCTCCAGCCCAGGCAACATTCTGGTGAATCTCCTCTGCACCTTCTGTTGTGCAATCACATCCTTCCTATAGTGTGTTGACCAGAACCGTACACAGTACTCCAGCTGTGGCTTACCCAGAGTTTTATGCAGCTTCATTATAGCATCCCTGCTCTAATATTCTATGCCTCAGCTAATAAAGACAAGTATCCCAGAAGCCTTTCTAACCATCTTATCTACCTGTGCTGTTGCCTTCAGTAATATATGGACAAGTACACCCCACTCCCTCTGACCCTCTGTACTGTCTAGGGTCGTACCATCCATTGTATATTCCCTTGCCTTATTAGTCCTCCCAAAATGCATCACCTCACACTTCTCAGGATTAAATTCAATTTGCCACTGCTCTGCCCATCTTACCAGCCCATCTATATCATCCTGTAATCTAAGGATTTCCTCCTTACTATTTACAACACCATCATTCTTTGTGTCATCTGAGAACTTACTGATCATACCACCTATATTCAGGTCTAAATCATTAATGTACACTACAAACAGCAAGGGTCCCAGCATCGATCCCTGTGGTACACCACTGGTCACAGGCTTCCATTCGCAAAATCAACCCTCGACCATCACCCTCTGCCTCCTGCCACTAAGCCAATTTTGGATCCAATTTGAAATTCTAGTAAACAAGTGAGTGAATGTTTCTGAACAGTCTACAAGTGTGTAAATATTTATCGCATGTTTTCACTGTTTCTCTCTGGCTGTCTGAGCATTCAGCTGCTTTGTTCTGAGCTCTTAACCTCAGTCAGTTTGTCTGTGTTGGGTTAGGTGCTCGTTCAGCACCAGTCTGGAATGGAGCCTGAGATCTTCCTCTGTGCGGTACGCAGTAACATACTCTGTGAGATCCGTTGACTCTGCACAGACTGGGATCTTCCTGTGCTCTGTGTATGCATCTCAGCACCTGACTGGCTGAGATCCGTTCACTCTGCAAAGGCCAGGAATGGAGCCTGGGATCTTTCTGTGCTCTGTATGGAACTCAGTACCAGACTGGGTACATATCTTTAATTATATCTATCCAATTCCCGCCTCTCTCCCCTGCAGCCGGTCTGGGTGTACCTGAGTGAGCAGATTGATCTTCCCCATTCAGATATCTCACACACTGGGGGAACAGACAGGCGTTTCTGTGGCCGCAAATGAGACTCCAGGATTGTATGTTGCCTCCCTGGTGCTCGGGTCAAGGATGTCTCAGAGCGGCTGCTGGACATTCTGAAGGGAGAGGGTGAATAGTCAGAGATCGTGGTACACATTGGTACCAACGACATAGGTAGAAATAGGGATGAGTTCCTGCAACAAGAATTTAGGGTGCGAGGAAGCAGATTAAAAAGGAGGACCTCTAAGGTTGCAATCTCTGGATTCCTCCCGGTGCCACGTGCTAATGACTTTAGAAATAGGAGGATAGAGCAGATGAATATCTGGCTGAGGAGATCATGCAGGAGGGAGGGCTTCAGTTTCCTGGATCACTGGGTATATTTCTGGCAAAAGTGGGACTTGTCCAAGTTGGACAGGTTGCACCTGAACTGGAAAGGGACAAGCATCCTTGTTTGGAGGTTTGTTCGTTCTTTATTGGGGGGTTGGGGGTAGGCGGTTAAACTAATCGGCAGGGGGTTGGGATACAGAGCGGAGGTACAGTAGAGGGTAATGTGGAACAGAACGTGAGTCTGCTGGAAGGCAGAGCAAATATAGACCTGGTAAGGCAGAAGAGAAAAATGCAAGGTTGGATTGTAACTATTTCAAAAACAGGAGTCTCATTAGTAAGGTGGATAAATTGAGGTTGTTGATTAGCACATGGCATTATGATATTGCTATCACAGAGACATGGTTGTGGGCGGGGCAGGACTGGCAGCTCAATATTCCAGGGTATAGAATCTTCAAGTGTGACAGGGGAGGGGGTAAAAGTGGAGGTGGCATTGCACTGTTGATCAAGGAGTCATTTACTGCAGTAAGAAGGGATGATATCTTAGAAGGTTCCTTAAATGAGGCCATATGGGTGGAACTTAAAAACAGAAAGGGGGTAATCACCTGGCTGGGAGTGTACTACAGGCTGCCAAACAGTCAGAGAGAGATAGAGGAGCAGATATATAGACAAATCTCAGGGGTGCAAAAATAATAGGGTAGTATTAGTAGGGGATTTCAACTTCCCTGATATCAACTGCGATAGTCTTAGTGCAAAAGGCTTAAAGGGGAATGAATTCTGAAAATGCATACAGGAGAGCTTTTTGAGCCAGTACATAAGACGTCCTACAAGAGAAGGGGCAGTACTGGAGCTAACACTAGGGAATGAAACTGGACAAGTGGTAGAAGTGTCAGTGAGGGAGCATTTCGGTGCTAGTGACCATAACGCTAAGATTTAAGGTAGTTATGGATAAGGACAAAGACAGACCGAAACTGAAGGGACTGAATTGGGGGAAGGCCGATTTTAAGATGATGAAACAGGATGGGGCCAAAGTGGACTGTGAGCAGCTACTTGTAGGAAAGTCCATATCAGATCAATGGGTGTCATTCAAAGAGAAAATAGTGAGAGTTCAGAGCCAACATGCACCCGTTAAGGTGATGGGGAGGACTAACAGGTCCAGGGAACACTGGATGTCAAGAGATACTGAGGATTGGATCAGAAAAAGAAGGAAGCTTATTGCAGATTCAGAGTGCTGACGAACAGCGGAGGCACTAGAGGAGTATAGAAAGTGTAGGGGGGAACTTAAAAATAAGTAATTAGAAGAGCGAAGAGGGGACATGAAAAAATACTGGCAGGCAAGAGAAAGGAAAATCCTAAAGCAATTTATCAGTATGTCAAGGGCAAGAAGATAACCAGGGAAAGATTAGGGACCATTAGGTACCAAAGTGGCAACCTGTGTGTGGAGCCGGAGGGCACAGGTGAGGTTTTAAATGATTACTTTTCATCTGTGTTCACTATGGAGAAGGATAATGTAGGTGTAGAGATCAGGGAGGGGGATTGTGATATACTTGAACATGTTAGCATTGAAAGGGAGGAAGTATTAGCAGTTTTAGTGGGCTTGAAAGTAGATAAATCCCCAGGCTCAGATGAAATGTATCCCTGGCTATTATGTGAGGCAAGAGAGGCGATTGCAGGGGCTTTGTAACAAGTTTTCAAATCCTCTTTATCTAGAGGAAAGGTACCAGAGGACTGGAGGATAGTGAATGTGGTACCATTATTTAAGAAGGGTAGCAGGGATATGCTAGGTATTTATAGGTCAGTGAGTCTAACATCAGTGGTAGGGGAAACTATTGGAAAAAGATGCGAGGGACAGGATTATTCTCCACTTGGAGAGACAGGGATTAATCAGGGATAATCAGCATGGCTTTTTCAGGGGGAGATCGTGTCTGACTAACTTGATTGAATTTTTCGAGGAGATGACCAGATGTGTAGATGAAGGTAAAGCAGTCGATGTAGTCTACAAGGACTTCAGTAAGGGTTTTGTTAAGGTCATACATGGGAGATTGGTTGAGAAGGTAATAGCCCATGGGATCCAGGGCAATTTGGCAAATTGGATCCAAAAGTGGCTTTGTGGCAGGAGGCAGAGGGTAAGAGGCGAGGGCTGTTTTTGCGATTGGAAGCCTGTGACCAGTGGTGTAACACAGGGATCGGTGCTGTGACCCTTGCTGTTTGTAGTGCACATTAATGACTTAGATGTGAATATAGGAGGTATGATCAGTAAGTTCACATGATACAAAAATTACAGTGCACAATATTATGGCTAATTGTTAAATTAGATGTTATCACTAAAACACAGGTGATAATATTCCAGTTAATTGTTAAATTAGATATCATCACTAATACACAGGTGATAATATTCCAGTTAATAGTTAAATTACATATCATCACTAATACACAGGTGATAATATTCCAGTTAATTGTTAAATTAGATATCATCACTAATACACAGGTGATAATATTCCAGTTAATTGTTAAATTAGATATCATCACTAATACACAGGTGATAATATTCCAGTTAATTGTTTAATTAGATATCATCACTAATACACAGGTGATAATATTCCAGTTAATTGTTAAATTAGATATCATCACTAATACACAGGTGATAATATTCCAGTTAATTGTTAAATTAGATATCATCACTAATACACAGGTGATAATATTCCAGTTAATTGTTAAATTAGATATCATCACTAATACACAGGTGATAATATTCCAGTTAATTGTTAAATTAGATATCATCACTAATACACAGGTGATAATATTCCAGTTAATTGTTAAATTAGATATCATCACTAATACACAGGTGATAATATTCCAGTTAATTGTTAAATTAGATATCATCACTAATACACAGGTGATAATATTCCAGTTAATTGTTAAATTAGATATCATCACTAATACACAGGTGATAATATTCCAGTTAATTGTTAAATTAGATATCATCACTAATACTCAGGTGATAATATTCCAGTTAATTGTTAAATTAGATATCATCACTAATACACAGGGGATAATATTCCAGTTAATTGTTAAATTAGATATCATCACTAATACACAGGTGATAATATTCCAGTTAATTGTTAAATTAGTTATCATCACTAATACACAGGTGATAATATTCCAGTTAATTGTTAAATTAGATATCATCACTAATACACAGGTGATAATATTCCAGTTAATTGTTAAATTAGATATCATCACTAATACACAGGTGATAATATTCCAGTTAATTGTTAAATTAGATATCATCACTAATACACAGGTGATAATATTCCAGTTAATTGTTAAATTAGATATCATCACTAATACACAGGTGATAATATTCCAGTTAATTGTTAAATTAGATATCATCACTAATACACAGGTGATAATATTCCAGTTAATTGTTAAATTAGATATCATCACTAATACACAGGTGATAATATTCCAGTTAATTGTTAAATTAGATATCATCACTAATACTCAGGTGATAATATTCCAGTTAATTGTTAAATTAGATATCATCACTAATACACAGGGGATAATATTCCAGTTAATTGTTAAATTAGATATCATCACTAATACACAGGTGATAATATTCCAGTTAATTGTTAAATTAGTTATCATCACTAATACACAGGTGATAATATTCCAGTTAATTGTTAAATTAGATATCATCACTAATACACAGGTGATAATATTCCAGTTAATTGTTAAATTAGATATCATCACTAATACACAGGTGATAATATTCCAGTTAATTGTTAAATTAGATATCATCACTAATACACAGGTGATAATATTCCAGTTAATTGTTAAATTAGATATCATCACTAATACACAGGTGATATTATTCCAGTTAATTGTTAAATTAGATATCATCACTAATACACAGGTGATAATATTCCAGTTAATTGTTAAATTAGATATCATCACTAATACACAGGTGATAATATTCCAGTTAATTGTTAAATTAGATGTCATCACTAATACACAGGTGATAATATTCCAGTTAATTGTTAAATTAGATATCATCACTAATACACAGGGGATAATATTCCAGTTAATTGTTAAATTAGATATCATCACTAATACACAGGTGATAATATTCCAGTTAATTGTTAAATTAGATATCATCACTAATACACAGGTGATAATATTCCAGTTAATTGTTAAATTAGATATAATCACTAATACACAGGTGATAATATTCCAGTTAATTGTTAAATTAGATATCATCACTAATACACAGGTGATAATATTCCAGTTAATTGTTAAATTAGATATCATCACTAATACACAGGTGATAATATTCCAGTTAATTGTTAAATTAGATGTCATCACTAATACACAGGTGATAATATTCCAGTTAATTGTTAAATTAGATATCATCACTAATACACAGGTGATAATATTCCAGTTAATTGTTAAATTAGATATCATCACTAATACACAGGTGATAATATTCCAGTTAATTGTTAAATTAGATGTCATCACTAATACACAGGTGATAATATTCCAGTTAATTGTTAAATTAGATATCACTAATACACAGGTGATAATATTCCAGTTAATTGTTAAATTAGATATCATCACTAATACACAGGTGATAATATTCCAGTTAATTGTTAAATTAGATATCATCACTAATACACAGGTGATAATATTCCAGTTAATTGTTAAATTAGATATCATCACTAATACACAGGTGATAATATTCCAGTTAATTGTTAAATTAGATATCATCACTAATACACAGGTGATAATATTCCAGTTAATTGTTAAATTAGATATCATCACTAATACACAGGTGATAATATTCCAGTTAATTGTTAAATTAGATATCATCACTAATACACAGGTGATAATATTCCAGTTAATTGTTAAATTAGATATCATCACTAATACACAGGTGATAATATTCCAGTTAATTGTTAAATTAGATGTCATCACTAAAACACAGGTGATAATATTCCAGTTAATTGTTAAATTAGATATCATCACTAATACACAGGTGATAATATTCCAGTTAATTGTTAAATTAGATATCATCACTAATACACAGGGGATAATATTCCAGTTAATTGTTAAATTAGATATCGTCACTAATACACAGGTGATAATATTCCAGTTAATTGTTAAATTAGATGTCATCACTAATACACAGGTGATAATATTCCAGTTAATTGTTAAATTAGATATCATCACTAATACACAGGTGATAATATTCCAGTTAATTGTTAAATTAGATATCATCACTAATACACAGGTGATAATATTCCAGTTAATTGTTAAATTAGATATCATCACTAATACACAGGTGATAATATTCCAGTTAATTGTTAAATTAGATATCATCACTAATACACAGGTGATAATATTCCAGTTAATTGTTAAATTAGATGTCATCACTAATACACAGGTGATAATATTCCAGTTAATTGTTAAATTAGATATCATCACTAAGACACAGGTGATAATATTCCAGTTAATTGTTAAATTAGATATCATCACTAAGACACAGGTGATAATATTCCAGTTAATTGTTAAATTAGATGTCATCACTAATACACAGGGGATAATATTCCAGTTAATTGTTAAATTAGATATCATCACTAATACACAGGTGATAATATTCCAGTTAATTGTTAAATTAGATATCATCACTAATACACAGGTGATAATATTCCAGTAAATTGTTAAATTAGATATCATCACTAATACACAGGTGATAATATTCCAGTTAATTGTTAAATTAGATATCATCACTAATACACAGGTGATAATATTCCAGTTAATTGTTAAATTAGATATCATCACTAATACACAGGTGATAATATTCCAGTTAATTGTTAAATTAGATATCATCACTAATACACAGGTGATAATATTCCAGTTAATTGTTAAATTAGATATCATCACTAATACACAGGTGATAATATTCCAGTTAATTGTTAAATTAGATATCATCACTAATACACAGGTGATAATATTCCAGTTAATTGTTAAATTAGATATCATCACTAATACACAGGTGATAATATTCCAGTTAATTGTTAAATTAGATATCATCACTAATACACAGGTGATAATATTCCAGTTAATTGTTAAATTAGATATCATCACTAATACACAGGTGATAATATTCCAGTTAATTGTTAAATTAGATATCATCACTAATACACAGGTGATAATATTCCAGTTAATTGTTAAATTAGATGTCATCACTAATACACAGGTGATAATATTCCAGTTAATTGTTAAATTAGATATCATCACTAAGACACAGGTGATAATATTCCAGTTAATTGTTAAATTAGATATCATCACTAATACACAGGTGATAATATTCCAGTTAATTGTTAAATTAGATATCATCACTAATACACAGGTGATAATATTCCAGTTAATTGTTAAATTAGATATCATCACTAATACACAGGTGATAATATTCCAGTTAATTGTTAAATTAGATATCATCACTAATACACAGGTGATAATATTCCAGTTAATTGTTAAATTAGATATCATCACTAATACACAGGTGATAATATTCCAGTTAATTGTGAAATTAGATATCATCACTAATACACAGGTGATAATATTCCAGTTAATTGTTAAATTAGATATCATCACTAATACACAGGTGATAATATTCCAGTTAATTGTTAAATTAGATATCATCACTAATACACAGGTGATAATATTCCAGTTAATTGTTAAATTAGATATCATCACTAATACACAGGTGATAATATTCCAGTTAATTGTTAAATTAGATGTCATCACTAATACACAGGGGATAATATTCCAGTTAACTGTTAAATTAGATGTCATCACTAATACACAGGTGATAATATTCCAGTTAACTGTTAAATTAGATATCATCACTAATACACAGGTGATAATATTCCAGTTAATTGTTAAATTAGATATCATCACTAATACACAGGTGATAATATTCCAGTTAATTGTTAAATTAGATGTCATCACTAATACACAGGTGATAATATTCCAGTTAATTGTGAAATTAGATGTCATCACTAATACACAGGTGATAATATTCCAGTTAATTGTTAAATTAGATATCATCACTAATACACAGGGGATAATATTCCAGTTAATTGTTTAATTAGATATCATCACTAATACACAGGTGATAATATTCCAGTTAATTGTTAAATTAGATATCATCACTAATACACAGGTGATAATATTCCAGTTAATTGTTAAATTAGATATCATTACTAATACACAGGTGATAATATTCCATTTAATTGTTAAATTAGATGTCATCACTAATACACAGGTGATAATATTCCAGTTAATTGTTAAATTAGATATCATCACTAATACACAGGTGATAATATTCCAGTTAATTGTTAAATTAGATATCATCACTAATACACAGGTGATAATATTCCAGTTAATTGTTAAATTAGATATCATCACTAATACACAGGTGATAATATTCCATTTAATTGTTAAATTAGATGTCATCACTAATACACAGGTGATAATATTCCAGTTAATTGTTAAATTAGATATCATCACTAATACACAGGGGATAATATTCCAGTTAATTGTTAAATTAGATATCATCACTAATACACAGGTGATAATATTCCAGTTAATTGTTAAATTAGATATCATCACTAATACACAGGGGATAATATTCCAGTTAATTGTTAAATTAGATATCATCACTAATACACAGGGGATAATATTCCAGTTAATTGTTAAATTAGATATCATCACTAATACACAGGTGATAATATTCCATTTAATTGTTAAATTAGATATCATCACTAATACACAGGGGATAATATTCCAGTTAATTGTTAAATTAGATACCATCACTAATACACAGGTGATAATATTCCAGTTAATTGTTAAATTAGATATCATCACTAATACACAGGGGATAATATTCCAGTTAATTGTTAAATTAGATATCATCACTAATACACAGGTGATAATATTCCAGTTAATTGTTAAATTAGATGTCATCACTAATACACAGGTGATAATATTCCAGTTAATTGTTAAATTAGATATCATCACTAATACACAGGTGATAATATTCCAGTTAATTGTTAAATTAGATATCATCACTAATACACAGGTGATAATATTCCAGTTAATTGTTAAATTAGATATCATCACTAATACACAGGTGATAATATTCCAGTTAATTGTTAAATTAGATATCATCACTAATACACAGGTGATAATATTCCAGTTAATTGTTAAATTAGATGTCATCACTAATACACAGGTGATAATATTCCAGTTAATTGTTAAATTAGATATCATCACTAATACACAGGTGATAATATTCCAGTTAATTGTTAAATTAGATATCATCACTAATACACAGGTGATAATATTCCAGTTAATTGTTAAATTAGATATCATCACTAATACACAGGTGATAATATTCCAGTTAATTGTTAAATTAGATATCATCACTAATACACAGGTGATAATATTCCAGTTAATTGTTAAATTAGATATCATCACTAATACACAGGTGATAATATTCCAGTTAATTGTTAAATTAGATATCATCACTAATACACAGGTGATAATATTCCAGTTAATTGTTAAATTAGATATCATCACTAATACACAGGGGATAATATTCCAGTTAATTGTTTAATTAGATATCATCACTAATACACAGGTGATAATATTCCAGTTAATTGTTAAATTAGATATCATCACTAATACACAGGTGATAATATTCCAGTTAATTGTTAAATTAGATATCATCACTAATACACAGGTGATAATATTCCAGTTAATTGTTAAATTAGATATCATCACTAATACACAGGTGATAATATTCCAGTTAATTGTTAAATTAGATATCATCACTAATACACAGGTGATAATATTCCAGTTAATTGTTAAATTAGATATCATCACTAATACACAGGGGATAATATTCCAGTTAATTGTTTAATTAGATATCATCACTAATACACAGGTGATAATATTCCAGTTAATTGTTAAATTAGATATCATCACTAATACACAGGTGATAATATTCCAGTTAATTGTTAAATTAGATATCATCACTAATACACAGGGGATAATATTCCAGTTAATTGTTAAATTAGATATCATCACTAATACACAGGTGATAATATTCCAGTTAATTGTTAAATTAGATGTCATCACTAATACACAGGGGATAATATTCCAGTTAATTGTTAAATTAGATGTCATCACTAATACACAGGTGATAATATTCCATTTAATTGTTAAATTAGATATCATCACTAATACACAGGTGATAATATTCCAGTTAATTGTTAAATTAGATATCATCACTAATACACAGGTGATAATATTCCAGTTAATTGTTAAATTAGATATCATCACTAATACACAGGGGATAATATTCCAGTTAATTGTTAAATTAGATATCATCACTAATACACAGGGGATAATATTCCAGTTAATTGTTAAATTAGATATCATCACTAATACACAGGTGATAATATTCCATTTAATTGTTAAATTAGATATCATCACTAATACACAGGTGATAATATTCCAGTTAATTGTTAAATTAGATATCATCACTAATACACAGGTGATAATATTCCAGTTAATTGTTAAATTAGATATCATCACTAATACACAGGTGATAATATTCCAGTTAATTGTTAAATTAGATATCATCACTAATACACAGGTGATAATATTCCAGTTAATTGTTAAATTAGATGTCATCACTAATACACAGGTGATAATATTCCAGTTAATTGTTAAATTAGATATCATCACTAATACACAGGTGATAATATTCCAGTTAATTGTTAAATTAGATATCATCACTAATACACAGGGGATAATATTCCAGTTAATTGTTAAATTAGATATCATCACTAATACACAGGTGATAATATTCCAGTTAATTGTTAAATTAGATATCATCACTAATACACAGGTGATAATATTCCAGTTAATTGTTAAATTAGATGTCATCACTAATACACAGGTGATAATATTCCAGTTAATTGTTAAATTAGATATCATCACTAATACACAGGTGATAATATTCCAGTTAATTGTTAAATTAGATATCATCACTAATACACAGGGGATAATATTCCAGTTAATTGTTAAATTAGATATCATCACTAATACACAGGTGATAATATTCCAGTTAATTGTTAAATTTGATATCATCACTAATACACAGGTGATAATATTCCAGTTAATTGTTAAATTAGATATCATCACTAATACACAGGTGATAATATTCCAGTTAATTGTTAAATTAGATATCATCACTAATACACAGGGGATAATATTCCAGTTAATTGTTAAATTAGATATCATCACTAATACACAGGTGATAATATTCCAGTTAATTGTTAAATTAGATATCATCACTAATACACAGGGAATAATATTCCAGTTAATTGTTAAATTAGATGTCATCACTAATACACAGGTGATAATATTCCAGTTAATTGTTAAATTAGATATCATCACTAATACACAGGTGATAATATTCCAGTTAATTGTTAAATTAGATATCATCACTAATACACAGGGGATAATATTCCAGTTAATTGTTAAATTAGATGTCATCACTAATACACAGGTGATAATATTCCAGTTAATTGTTAAATTAGATGTCATC
Source organism: Heterodontus francisci (assembly GCF_036365525.1). Classification (NCBI taxonomy): domain Eukaryota; kingdom Metazoa; phylum Chordata; class Chondrichthyes; order Heterodontiformes; family Heterodontidae; genus Heterodontus; species Heterodontus francisci. The sequence goes on from NW_027141577.1 coordinate 156,822, forward strand.
ACTAATACACAGGGGATAATATTCCAGTTAATTGTTAAATTAGATGTCATCACTAATACACAGGTGATAATATTCCAGTTAATTGTTAAATTAGATGTCATCACTAATACACAGGGGATAATATTCCAGTTAATTGTTAAATTAGATATCATCACTAATACACAGGTGATAATATTCCAGTTAATTGTTAAATTAGATGTCATCACTAATACACAGGTGATAATATTCCAGTTAATTGTTAAATTAGATATCATCACTAATACACAGGTGATAATATTCCAGTTAATTGTTAAATTAGATATCATCACTAATACACAGGTGATAATATTCCAGTTAATTGTTAAATTAGATATCATCACTAATACACAGGTGATAATATTCCAGTTAATTGTGAAATTAGATATCATCACTAATACACAGGTGATAATATTCCAGTTAATTGTTAAATTAGATATCATCACTAATACACAGGTGATAATATTCCAGTTAATTGTTAAATTAGATATCATCACTAATACACAGGGGATAATATTCCAGTTAATTGTTAAATTAGATATCATCACTAATACACAGGTGATAATATTCCATTTAATTATTAAGTTAGATATCATCACTAATACACAGGTGATAATATTCCAGTTAATTGTTAAATTAGATATCATCACTAATACACAGGTGATAATATTCCAGTTAATTGTTAAATTAGATGTCATCACTAATACACAGGGGATAATATTCCAGTTAATTGTTAAATTAGATATCACTAATACACAGGTGATAATATTCCAGTTAATTGTTAAATTAGATGTCATCACTAATACACAGGTGATAATATTCCAGTTAATTGTTAAATTAGATATCACTAATACACAGGTGATAATATTCCAGTTAATTGTTAAATTAGATGTCATCACTAATACACAGGTGATAATATTCCAGTTAATTGTTAAATTAGATGTCATCACTAATACACAGGTGATAATATTCCAGTTAATTGTTAAATTAGATATCATCACTAATACACAGGTGATAATATTCCAGTTAATTGTTAAATTAGATATCATCACTAATACACAGGTGATAATATTCCAGTTAATTGTTAAATTAGATGTCATCACTAATACACAGGTGATAATATTCCAGTTAATTGTTAAATTAGATATCATCACTAATACACAGGTGATAATATTCCAGTTAATTGTTAAATTAGATATCATCACTAATACACAGGTGATAATATTCCAGTTAATTGTTAAATTAGATGTCATCACTAATACACAGGTGATAATATTCCAGTTAATTGTTAAATTAGATATCATCACTAATACACAGGTGATAATATTCCAGTTAATTGTTAAATTAGATATCATCACTAATACACAGGTGATAATATTCCAGTTAATTGTTAAATTAGATGTCATCACTAATACACAGGTGATAATATTCCAGTTAATTGTTAAATTAGATATCATCACTAATACACAGGTGATAATATTCCAGTTAATTGTTAAATTAGATATCATCACTAATACACAGGTGATAATATTCCAGTTAATTGTTAAATTAGATATCATCACTAATACACAGGTGATAATATTCCAGTTAATTGTTAAATTAGATATCATCACTAATACACAGGTGATAATATTCCAGTTAATTGTTAAATTAGATATCATCACTAATACACAGGTGATAATATTCCAGTTAATTGTTAAATTAGATATCATCACTAATACACAGGTGATAATATTCCATTTAATTGTTAAATTAGATATCATCACTAATACACAGGTGATAATATTCCAGTTAATTGTTAAATTAGATATCATCACTAATACACAGGTGATAATATTCCAGTTAATTGTTAAATTAGATATCATCACTAATACACAGGTGATAATATTCCAGTTAATTGTTAAATTAGATGTCATCACTAATACACAGGTGATAATATTCCAGTTAATTGTTAAATTAGATGTCATCACTAATACACAGGTGATAATATTCCAGTTAATTGTTAAATTAGATATCATCACTAATACACAGGTGATAATATTCCAGTTAATTGTTAAATTAGATATCATCACTAATACACAGGTGATAATATTCCAGTTAATTGTTAAATTAGATATCATCACTAATACACAGGTGATAATATTCCAGTTAATTGTTAAATTAGATATCATCACTAATACACAGGTGATAATATTCCAGTTAATTGTTAAATTAGATATCATCACTAATACACAGGTGATAATATTCCAGTTAATTGTTAAATTAGATGTCATCACTAATACACAGGTGATAATATTCCAGTTAATTGTTAAATTAGATATCATCACTTATACACAGGTGATAATATTCCAGTTAATTGTTAAATTAGATATCATCACTAATACACAGGTGATAATATTCCAGTTAATTGTTAAATTAGATATCATCACTTATACACAGGTGATAATATTCCAGTTAATTGTTAAATTAGATATCATCACTAATACACAGGGGATAATATTCCAGTTAATTGTTAAATTAGATATCATCACTAATACACAGGGGATAATATTCCAGTTAATTGTTAAATTAGATATCATCACTAATACACAGGGGATAATATTCCAGTTAATTATTAAATTAGATATCATCACTAATACACAGGTGATAATATTCCAGTTAATTGTTAAATTAGATGTCATCACTAATACACAGGTGATAATATTCCAGTTAATTGTTAAATTAGATGTCATCACTAATACACAGGTGATAATATTCCAGTTAATTGTTAAATTAGATATCATCACTAATACACAGGGGATAATATTCCAGTTAATTGTTAAATTAGATATCATCACTAATACACAGGGGATAATATTCCAGTTAATTGTTAAATTAGATATCATCACTAATACACAGGTGATAATATTCCAGTTAATTGTTAAATTAGATATCATCACTAATACACAGGGGATAATATTCCAGTTAATTGTTAAATTAGATATCATCACTAATACACAGGTGATAATATTCCAGTTAATTGTTAAATTAGATATCATCACTAATACACAGGTGATAATATTCCAGTTAATTGTTAAATTAGATATCATCACTAATACACAGGTGATAATATTCCAGTTAATTGTTAAATTAGATATCATCACTAATACACAGGTGATAATATTCCATTTAATTGTTAAATTAGATATCATCACTAATACACAGGTGATAATATTCCAGTTAATTGTTAAATTAGATATCATCACTAATACACAGGTGATAATATTCCAGTTAATTGTTAAATTAGATGTCATCACTAATACACAGGGGATAATATTCCAGTTAATTGTTAAATTAGATATCACTAATACACAGGTGATAATATTCCAGTTAATTGTTAAATTAGATGTCATCACTAATACACAGGTGATAATATTCCAGTTAATTGTTAAATTAGATATCACTAATACACAGGTGATAATATTCCAGTTAATTGTTAAATTAGATGTCATCACTAATACACAGGTGATAATATTCCAGTTAATTGTTAAATTAGATGTCATCACTAATACACAGGTGATAATATTCCAGTTAATTGTTAAATTAGATATCATCACTAATACACAGGTGATAATATTCCAGTTAATTGTTAAATTAGATATCATCACTAATACACAGGTGATAATATTCCAGTTAATTGTTAAATTAGATGTCATCACTAATACACAGGTGATAATATTCCAGTTAATTGTTAAATTAGATATCATCACTAATACACAGGTGATAATATTCCAGTTAATTGTTAAATTAGATATCATCACTAATACACAGGTGATAATATTCCAGTTAATTGTTAAATTAGATGTCATCACTAATACACAGGTGATAATATTCCAGTTAATTGTTAAATTAGATATCATCACTAATACACAGGTGATAATATTCCAGTTAATTGTTAAATTAGATATCATCACTAATACACAGGGGATAATATTCCAGTTAATTGTTAAATTAGATGTCATCACTAATACACAGGTGATAATATTCCAGTTAATTGTTAAATTAGATATCATCACTAATACACAGGTGATAATATTCCAGTTAATTGTTAAATTAGATATCATCACTAATACACAGGTGATAATATTCCAGTTAATTGTTAAATTAGATATCATCACTAATACACAGGTGATAATATTCCAGTTAATTGTTAAATTAGATATCATCACTAATACACAGGTGATAATATTCCAGTTAATTGTTAAATTAGATATCATCACTAATACACAGGTGATAATATTCCAGTTAATTGTTAAATTAGATATCATCACTAATACACAGGTGATAATATTCCATTTAATTGTTAAATTAGATATCATCACTAATACACAGGTGATAATATTCCAGTTAATTGTTAAATTAGATATCATCACTAATACACAGGTGATAATATTCCAGTTAATTGTTAAATTAGATATCATCACTAATACACAGGTGATAATATTCCAGTTAATTGTTAAATTAGATGTCATCACTAATACACAGGTGATAATATTCCAGTTAATTGTTAAATTAGATGTCATCACTAATACACAGGTGATAATATTCCAGTTAATTGTTAAATTAGATATCATCACTAATACACAGGTGATAATATTCCAGTTAATTGTTAAATTAGATATCATCACTAATACACAGGTGATAATATTCCAGTTAATTGTTAAATTAGATATCATCACTAATACACAGGTGATAATATTCCAGTTAATTGTTAAATTAGATATCATCACTAATACACAGGTGATAATATTCCAGTTAATTGTTAAATTAGATATCATCACTAATACACAGGTGATAATATTCCAGTTAATTGTTAAATTAGATGTCATCACTAATACACAGGTGATAATATTCCAGTTAATTGTTAAATTAGATATCATCACTTATACACAGGTGATAATATTCCAGTTAATTGTTAAATTAGATATCATCACTAATACACAGGTGATAATATTCCAGTTAATTGTTAAATTAGATATCATCACTTATACACAGGTGATAATATTCCAGTTAATTGTTAAATTAGATATCATCACTAATACACAGGGGATAATATTCCAGTTAATTGTTAAATTAGATATCATCACTAATACACAGGGGATAATATTCCAGTTAATTGTTAAATTAGATATCATCACTAATACACAGGGGATAATATTCCAGTTAATTATTAAATTAGATATCATCACTAATACACAGGTGATAATATTCCAGTTAATTGTTAAATTAGATGTCATCACTAATACACAGGTGATAATATTCCAGTTAATTGTTAAATTAGATGTCATCACTAATACACAGGTGATAATATTCCAGTTAATTGTTAAATTAGATATCATCACTAATACACAGGGGATAATATTCCAGTTAATTGTTAAATTAGATATCATCACTAATACACAGGGGATAATATTCCAGTTAATTGTTAAATTAGATATCATCACTAATACACAGGTGATAATATTCCAGTTAATTGTTAAATTAGATATCATCACTAATACACAGGGGATAATATTCCAGTTAATTGTTAAATTAGATATCATCACTAATACACAGGTGATAATATTCCAGTTAATTGTTAAATTAGATATCATCACTAATACACAGGTGATAATATTCCAGTTAATTGTTAAATTAGATATCATCACTAATACACAGGTGATAATATTCCAGTTAATTGTTAAATTAGATATCATCACTAATACACAGGTGATAATATTCCATTTAATTGTTAAATTAGATATCATCACTAATACACAGGTGATAATATTCCAGTTAATTGTTAAATTAGATATCATCACTAATACACAGGTGATAATATTCCAGTTAATTGTTAAATTAGATATCATCACTAATACACAGGTGATAATATTCCAGTTAATTGTTAAATTAGATGTCATCACTAATACACAGGTGATAATATTCCAGTTAATTGTTAAATTAGATATCATCACTAATACACAGGTGATAATATTCCAGTTAATTGTTAAATTAGATATCATCACTAATACACAGGTGATAATATTCCAGTTAATTGTTAAATTAGATATCATCACTAATACACAGGTGATAATATTCCAGTTAATTGTTAAATTAGATATCATCACTAATACACAGGTGATAATATTCCAGTTAATTGTTAAATTAGATATCATCACTAATACACAGGGGATAATATTCCAGTTAATTGTTAAATTAGATATCATCACTAATACACAGGTGATAATATTCCAGTTAATTGTTAAATTAGATATCATCACTAATACACAGGGGATAATATTCCAGTTAATTGTTAAATTAGATATCATCACTAATACACAGGTGATAATATTCCAGTTAATTGTTAAATTAGATATCATCACTAATACACAGGTGATAATATTCCAGTTAATTGTTAAATTAGATATCATCACTAATACACAGGTGATAATATTCCAGTTAATTGTTAAATTAGATATCATCACTAATACACAGGTGATAATATTCCAGTTAATTGTTAAATTAGATATCATCACTAATACACAGGTGATAATATTCCAGTTAATTGTTAAATTAGATATCATCACTAATACACAGGGGATAATATTCCAGTTAATTGTTAAATTAGATATCATCACTAATACACAGGTGATAATATTCCAGTTAATTGTTAAATTAGATATCATCACTAATACACAGGGGATAATATTCCAGTTAATTGTTAAATTAGATATCATCACTAATACACAGGTGATAATATTCCAGTTAATTGTTAAATTAGATATCATCACTAATACACAGGTGATAATATTCCAGTTAATTGTTAAATTAGATATCATCACTAATACACAGGTGATAATATTCCAGTTAATTGTTAAATTAGATATCATCACTAATACACAGGTGATAATATTCCAGTTAATTGTTAAATTAGATATCATCACTAATACACAGGTGATAATATTCCAGTTAATTGTTAAATTAGATATCATCACTAATACACAGGTGATAATATTCCAGTTAATTGTTAAATTAGATATCATCACTAATACACAGGTGATAATATTCCAGTTAATTGTTAAATTAGATATCATCACTAATACACAGGTGATAATATTCCAGTTAATTGTTAAATTAGATATCATCACTAATACACAGGGGATAATATTCCAGTTAATTGTTAAATTAGATGTCATCACTAATACACAGGTGATAATATTCCAGTTAATTGTTAAATTAGATATCATCACTAATACACAGGGGATAATATTCCAGTTAATTGTTAAATTAGATATCATCACTAATACACAGGTGATAATATTCCAGTTAATTGTTAAATTAGATATCATCACTAATACACAGGGGATAATATTCCAGTTAATTGTTAAATTAGATGTCATCACTAATACACAGGTGATAATATTCCAGTTAATTGTTAAATTAGATATCATCACTAATACACAGGGATAATATTCCAGTTAATTGTTAAATTAGATAGTCATCACTAATACACAGGTGATAATATTCCAGTTAATTGTTAAATTAGATATCATCACTAATACACAGGTGATAATATTCCAGTTAATTGTTAAATTAGATGTCATCACTAATACACAGGTGATAATATTCCAGTTAATTGTTAAATTAGATATCATCACTAATACACAGGGGATAATATTCCAGTTAATTGTTAATTAGATGTCATCACTAATACACAGGTGATAATATTCCAGTTAATTGTTAAATTAGATATCATCACTAATACACAGGTGATAATATTCCAGTTAATTGTTAAATTAGATATCATCACTAATACACAGGGGATAATATTCCAGTTAATTGTTAAATTAGATATCATCACTAATACACAGGTGATAATATTCCAGTTAATTGTTAAATTAGATGTCATCACTAATACACAGGTGATAATATTCCAGTTAATTGTTAAATTAGATATCATCACTAATACACAGGTGATAATATTCCAGTTAATTGTTAAATTAGATATCATCACTAATACACAGGTGATAATATTCCAGTTAATTGTTAAATTAGATATCATCACTAATACACAGGTGATAATATTCCAGTTAATTGTTAAATTAGATATCATCACTAATACACAGGTGATAATATTCCAGTTAATTGTTAAATTAGATATCATCACTAATACACAGGTGATAATATTCCAGTTAATTGTTAAATTAGATATCATCACTAATACACAGGTGATAATATTCCAGTTAATTGTTAAATTAGATATCATCACTAATACACAGGTGATAATATTCCAGTTAATTGTTAAATTAGATATCATCACTAATACACAGGTGATAATATTCCAGTTAATTGTTAAATTAGATATCATCACTAATACACAGGTGATAATATTCCAGTTAATTGTTAAATTAGATATCATCACTAATACACAGGTGATAATATTCCAGTTAATTGTTAAATTAGATATCATCACTAATACACAGGTGATAATATTCCAGTTAATTGTTAAATTAGATATCATCACTAATACACAGGTGATAATATTCCAGTTAATTGTTAAATTAGATATCATCACTAATACACAGGTGATAATATTCCAGTTAATTGTTAAATTAGATATCATCACTAATACACAGGTGATAATATTCCAGTTAATTGTTAAATTAGATATCATCACTAATACACAGGTGATAATATTCCAGTTAATTGTTAAATTAGATATCATCACTAATACACAGGTGATAATATTCCAGTTAATTGTTAAATTAGATATCATCACTAATACACAGGTGATAATATTCCAGTTAATTGTTAAATTAGATATCATCACTAATACACAGGTGATAATATTCCAGTTAATTGTTAAATTAGATATCATCACTAATACACAGGTGATAATATTCCAGTTAATTGTTAAATTAGATATCATCACTAATACACAGGTGATAATATTCCAGTTAATTGTTAAATTAGATATCATCACTAATACACAGGTGATAATATTCCAGTTAATTGTTAAATTAGATATCATCACTAATACACAGGTGATAATATTCCAGTTAATTGTTAAATTAGATATCATCACTAATACACAGGTGATAATATTCCAGTTAATTGTTAAATTAGATATCATCACTAATACACAGGTGATAATATTCCAGTTAATTGTTAAATTAGATATCATCACTAATACACAGGTGATAATATTCCAGTTAATTGTTAAATTAGATGTCATCACTAATACACAGGTGATAATATTCCAGTTAATTGTTAAATTAGATATCATCACTAATACACAGGTGATAATATTCCAGTTAATTGTTAAATTAGATATCATCACTAATACACAGGTGATAATATTCCAGTTAATTGTTAAATTAGATGTCATCACTAATACACAGGTGATAATATTCCAGTTAATTGTTAAATTAGATATCATCACTAATACACAGGTGATAATATTCCAGTTAATTGTTAAATTAGATGTCATCACTAATACACAGGTGATAATATTCCAGTTAATTGTTAAATTAGATGTCATCACTAATACACAGGTGATAATATTCCAGTTAATTGTTAAATTAGATATCATCACTAATACACAGGTGATAATATTCCAGTTAATTGTTAAATTAGATATCATCACTAATACACAGGTGATAATATTCCAGTTAATTATTAAATTAGATGTCATCACTAATACACAGGTGATAATATTCCAGTTAATTGTTAAATTAGATGTCATCACTAATACACAGGGGATAATATTCCAGTTAATTGTTAAATTAGATGTCATCACTAATACACAGGGGATAATATTCCAGTTAATTGTTAAATTAGATATCATCACTAATACACAGGTGATAATATTCCAGTTAATTGTTAAATTAGATATCATCACTAATACACAGGTGATAATATTCCAGTTAATTGTTAAATTAGATATCATCACTAATACACAGGTGATAATATTCCAGTTAATTGTTAAATTAGATATCATCACTAATACACAGGTGATAATATTCCAGTTAATTGTTAAATTAGATGTCATCACTAATACACAGGGGATAATATTCCAGTTAATTAGTTAAATTAGATATCATCACTAATACACAGGGGATAATATTCCAGTTAATTGTTAAATTAGATGTCATCACTAATACACAGGTGATAATATTCCAGTTAATTGTTAAATTAGATATCATCACTAATACACAGGTGATAATATTCCAGTTAATTGTTAAATTAGATGTCATCACTAATACACAGGTGATAATATTCCAGTTAATTGTTAAATTAGATATCATCACTAATACACAGGTGATAATATTCCAGTTAATTGTTAAATTAGATGTCATCACTAATACACAGGTGATAATATTCCAGTTAATTATTAAATTAGATGTCATCACTAATACACAGGTGATAATATTCCAGTTAATTGTTAAATTAGATATCATCACTAATACACAGGTGATAATATTCCAGTTAATTGTTAAATTAGATGTCATCACTA